>NC_063256.1:34342016-34650052 GCF_019578655.1 Ricinus communis | reverse complement strand
CCATATTTTAATATAAGAATTAGTAGACCAATAAATTAGTGAAGTTTGATTTGAGTGGAGAAGTTAATTTCATCATTTAAAATAATAGCCACATGTCATGAAGTCTTTCATTTTTTACTTCCTTGTTAGGGAAGAAACTAGCAATTTGCTCATGTATAATCATTTTATTAAGATTTTATATTTAAAATTATCTTATATATTATATATAATTTAATTTATAATTGTATCAGTTCTTTATTAAAAAATTATATAATATATTTTTAGGAGATTTCTGTATGTATTATATACTAATGTAAATAAAAATGAGAAGTATATATATTTGTCAATTTTAATTTTTTATATATATTTCATTGTAATTTTAAACAATTGATACTAATATATTAATTTTTTATTTTAAAATATTTATACTGATATATTAACTAATCGAAAAAATTATCACGAAAAAAATAATAAAAAATATACCAATATATTATTTTTTTATTTTAAGATATTTATTACTTTAAGATATTTTATTTTTAGAAAATTATAAAATTTTTAAAATAATCTGTGATAAATATAATTTTTATTTAATTTAAATTATAAAGGTAAATAAGTGTAAAATAATTTGTAAATATGTAATAAATTATTAGATTTATAAATAAAGAAGAAATCATTAGTTACTTGAGAGACTATTATATTCTTCTAGAATCTAAAAATTTGTCACAATTGCTTCAAATATAATATTGTAATTTGAAAAAAAATATTTATTCAAAATTTTAATTTAATAAATAAGTAAGTTATAGAAGCATTCCAAGATAAATAGTAATTAAAATATGTCACCATAGCAATTTTAAAGCTTCAAGATATCAAAGTATCTTTTAATTAACTAAAATTTTCAGCTAATTAAAAAAATATAATTACATTAATGATATAGGTTTAGAAAAAAATATGAAAAAATGAGTAAGTCTTAAAATTATAAATAAATGAATAATGAAAAAAGTACGAAAAAAATGTCAAAAATATTGCTTTCTCTAGGAAAATACACGTGGCACTAATAAAAACATGAAATGGAAATGTTAGCATTGACATAAACATGCGAAATGAAGTTGGAAATTAAAAGTGTATTTTTACAATAAAAATAATTTAAAAAGAGAATCTTGGAAATTTGTGTAAACAATCCAATAATATAAACAATTTTGGTTTAGTCGTATAGTGGCCCATGGGCCATTGTCAGCTATTTATCCGACCCGAACCGGCCCATCTTAAGTGGCCCGTGGACTTTCCCTCTATCTAACGGCTAGAAAAATCCAAAAAATTTTCAGGAGCGTTAACAGGAACCCGTAAAAGCACATGATAACCGTTAGATCAAGAAAAATCCAACGGTCAAAAACGAAAACAAATAAGACCGTTGGAAGAGAGAGCTCGCGTCTCTTCAAAAGGAAGATTCATAACATTCTGTTCTCTACCCATTATACAGAGAGCGGAAGCCAAAGAGAAAACAACAAGGCAACAAAGACAGATTTTAGAGAGAGAAAGCCAAAGGAAGGCTTGTGTTCTATAGAGAGGGATAGGGGGAAGGAAGAGGGTGGCGACTGTTATAAACGCAGAAGAAGGAGAGACACGAAGCAGTCTTCTCCAAGAATTTTTCTCGTCCCTATTTTCTAAAGTATTTGGAAAAACCCAAGAACAAGAACAAGAAAAACAGGAATCTGAAATGGCGTCAAAAGCTGTTGTTCCTCGTCAGCAGCTTAGAGGTATGATAAACATACATCTTGATGTTTTAATTTTTGGTGGGTTTCATTTAATTTTGTTTGTTTCTTTGCGGGTATTTGTTTTTCTCTTTGTATCAGGTTTTTTTAATTGTATTTTCTTGGGTTCTGCTGGTCTTATAGTGATTGTTTCTTGCTTGGGCTTTCTGTAATTGTTTGATTAATTTTGGGTACTTGTTAATTCATTGATTTTGTTTGGATCAGATAGATGTCTTGATTCATTTTGTATTCGACTCTGTAGTTAGGAATCTGTTCTTTAAGATCAACTGAGTACAGAAAATTTGTGGAGCGCTACTCCTTTTAATTAGTTTTGCGAAATCTGCCACGGGATTGATTTGGTTTTTGTTGTTTGTCTTGTTCTTCAAGATCATCAATTAGCAGTGCATTTATTAAAATCCTTGCTTGCTTAGTTTTCTTGGACATTTTGATGGTTTTTTAAAAATCTATTTTGGCCAAAGTTTTGGCAGAGAATTTTCATGGATAAATGATATTTGCTCTGTTGTCTTTTTACAATTCAGGGGAAGTCAAGCAGAAGAACTTTGTAGCAGATGGAAGGAATAATAGAAGAGTACTTCAAGATATTGGTAATTTGGTGAATGATCGTGCTGGGCTAGGAAAGGTAAGGGTTATAACAACTTCAGTTCATGCCATTGTTAGAGTCAGATTTCTTGTTGGAATTTGCCCATTGAATTTGACTTCTGTCAATTTGCAGAAACCAATCACTGATGCTGGTAATATAAAGGCCCCTGTGGCAGTAAAGGCAGCACTAAAGAAGGTTGCTGAGAAGCATGTACCTGAGACAGTGATTGTGATAAGCTCTGATGAAGAAAGTGAAAATGCTAAACCTGTTAGCAGAAGAATATCAAAGGAAGGGTCTTCAAGGAAGGAAGTCAAAACCCTTACTTCAATCTTAACTGCTAGAAGCAAGGTCAGCCCTCTCCTTTCCTTTTCATTATTTTGGAATCTATTACTGTTTGTTTGTTTGTATTTCTGACTTGGTTTGATTGAACTCAGGCTGCCTGTGGACTTGCCAGAAAGCCAGAAAGTTCACTGGTGAATATAGATGCAAGTGATGTGGATAATGAGTTGGCTGTGGTTGAATATGTTGATGATATCTACAAGTACTACAAGCTAACAGAAGTAAGGAGGACTTTGCTTTTTGCATTTCTCCCTTTTGTTTTTCACTTTTTCTACATATTAAGCTGATGGATTCTGTTTGCAGGCTGATGGCATGGTTCATGACTACATGAATGTGCAGCCAGACATTAATGCAAAGATGAGATCAATTCTTGTGGACTGGTTGATTGAAGTTCATCGCAAATTCGAACTTATGCCTGAAACCTTGTATCTGACGATAAATATAATTGATCGATTTCTAGCTGTGAAGGCTGTACCAAGGAGGGAACTTCAATTGGTTGGCATCAGCTCAATGCTCATTGCTTGCAAGTATGAAGAGATATGGGCACCGGAGGTATGCATTTCTTTGCTTTGGGATACATGAGCTGTGCTGAAACAGCGGTTCAATTTAACTACATGTACGACTACCTTGACCTGGGTAATCCTTACCCTTTTCTTTCCAACTTGTGAAACATGCAGGTTAATGACTTCATTTGCATATCAGATAATGCCTATATCAGAGAACAGGTTCTGGCAATGGAGAAAGCTATCTTGGGAAAGTTGGAATGGTATTTAACTGTTCCTACACCATATGTCTTCCTTGTTAGATACATCAAAGCTTCTGCTCCAGCTGATAAGGAGGTACTACTAATTTAATATTTTGTGCGGTTCGTGCTCCTTTATCAGTTAGGTGTTTTTCACAGATTAATTGACTAGTATTTCAATCATGTAGATGGAGAATATGGTGTTTTTCCTGGCTGAACTTGGTCTGATGCAATATCCAGTTGTAATCAAGTACTCCTCCTCACTGATTGCTGCATCTGCTGTGTATGCTGCTCGTTCTACCCTCGATAAGATCCCATTTTGGACAGATACTCTAAACCATCACACAGGATACACTGAAGATATGCTAGTGTAACTTTTCCTATCATTCCTTGTGATATATCCTTGTGTTTCTTTCCATTCAAGTACCATAATAATAATAATCCTCTTTCTTTGGAATGTGACAGGGAATGTGCAAAGCTTCTGGTTAAATTTCACTCTGCAGCTGCTGAAAACAAGCTCAAGGCAGTGCATAAGAAATTCTCCAGTGCAGATCGTGGAGCTGTGGCTCTTCTTAGCCCAGCCAAAAGCCTTTCTGATTGATTCTGAAGAACTTGCAAGAACTTTAGATACTTTTTGACGGCCTAATTTCCCATACTTCTTGGGGATGGTCAATCATGGTTCCTTTCCATGATCTGTAGTTATTTTTTTTTTCTTTCTAATTAGTTTCTTTGCTCTGTTAGGAATTCTTTATTTGACCATTATCTAGGGTACTAAAATGTGATTGATTTTTTGTTGGTGTCTTTTGGATAGGCTGATTTTGATTTGATTTGATCTGTTCAACTTGACTAAAAAGAGCTGTTTATATCAGAACTTGATTTGTGGTGAAATACTTAAAAGATATCTTTTTTTATTACATTCAGATTTTGCAAAACCACCAATTTGGTTTGGCACTATCGCATTCTTACTTTTTAGCTGATTAACCTGAACTTCCAGGTTGGGGTCAAACATTGGAATCTGGAACAATTTAATTCGAATTTGCAAATTATAGACAGCCAGCAACTATGTAAACAATGAGCAAAGTTTATTTAATTTCATGTGATCCATTTGCTAAGTTGCATTGAAATGATACTGGAATTCATCCATCTTTTTTTTTAACCAAGAACTTGGAAGAATCCTGTAATTCTACAGAAATTTTTTTTCTCTTAACCAGCAGTTTCTTCAGTCCCTTCACTGACTTTGACCTTAGCTCCACAGCAGGACTTTGCACTATGTGTCTCAACCTCAACTTTTTTTCTGCAGCAACCTCCTTCGGGCTTCCCTATCTCCAGCCTCCTCTCCATAAACTCAGAATTCTCCTTCCAAACCTCCCCATTGGAATAAACCTCCTTCTTCCATATTGGAACAGATGCCTTCAACTCATCGATAGCAAACTTACAAGCATCCAAAGCATCAGTTCGATGAACAGCTGATACAGCAACAAAGACACTAGTTTCTCCAACTGGAACTGATCCCAGGCGGTGTGCCACAGCGATAGAGTGGATATTCCACGATAATCTAGCAGACGAGCATATGGATTTGAGCTGGCGTATCGCCATTGGTACATACGCTTCGTATCTTAGTTCAACAACTGTCTTGCCTTCAAAGGTATCACGCGTCGTGCCCGAAAATGTTGCAATAGCACCAGCTTGTGGAGCACTGACATAGTTAATGTATTTGGCAAGATCAATAGGGTTATTCTCCTCTAAGATTTCAACTAGAGTTTTTTCTTCACTTCCCATCATTGTTTGAAACCCTTTGTCACTGTCTCGAGATATTGCTCTACTCCACAAATAGCATACAGGCACAATTAATCTACCAAAAAGAACAACAATGTCAATTAGAATTCAAATCATTGGTCTGTGCTGCAACTTAATTCAGCTTGAGATCATGCAAAGATTAACATGATTTTGCAGAAACTCAATTGAATCGAACTCTTTCCAACAATAGCTATGATTGATGGGACAAAGTGGCATGTGGGACAAAGCAGAAAAGTTAATGGCAGTGGCAGACCACAACGTGGCATTATTTAGCAAAGTGGGCTTCAGAAATTGTTCCTGAATCAAGATTCCAAACATCTAATAATCATGTCCATTCAAAATTAGGATAATCTGAAATGAATTAATAATTAATTTTAGCAACTATAATCTCTCCAAACACTATGGATGAGAAACTAAGCAGAATTCAGATTGAGATTACAGCAATTTCATTCTCACATGTAAATAGCAGAAAATACAATAACTTAAAGAAAAAGGAAGAGAACCTAAAGGAATCAAAATGATATATGGATAGATTATTTGAGAAAGTGAGAGAGGGTGGGAAGGAAGGATTGAGAACACAACCTTTGAGAAAGATATAGTACCGCACAGGGAGGTTGCTGCGGCGGTGGCACCCTGTTGCCGATGAGAAATAGTATTGATGAAGCTGGAGAGAGGTTAAAAAAGACACAGAAACAGGTGAGTTCAGGGAAGCAGAAACATCAAAAAGAGACCGAGTCCGTCCATTTTCTACTTGACTCTTTGAGGGAGGGAACGGTTAGAAATATAAAACGACGTCGTATCAACCTAGTAATGGCCTTTTTCTTCTTTTGTTTTTTCTTAAGATTTTTAGGAAGAAGATGCTATTTTTGACGCTCATATTTATAGAAAATACCATATTTGCTCCTTAACTATTTCTTAATATTCTTAAGCACAAGATTAGTTTTTTGTTGTCATTTAAGACTCCTCTTTTTAATTGAAATATAAACCGCAGTTATATAAAACTAATACAGTGGGACCCATATAGTGACATGTCAGCTCTATATACTTCTTTTTCTGCTATAATAATATAAAATTAACTAAATAAAATAATATAAATATGTGGCAATATTGGATAAAAGTGATTTAAGAATATAAGAGAAATGCTCACAATAATTTTCTTTTTTGACATTTTTTTTAGTCAATTATTTTTTTATGAGAAAATGTGTATTTTTGTCCTTAATATTTATAGTTAGGAGCATATTTGCCCTTAAATTATTTTTTAGCGCAAATAAGTTATCGAAGTTTTCAAAACCTATAATTCAAGCCCCTTATTAACTGTCACGACCCCATTTGTGGGCCCGTGACCGACACTAGGGAATGGATAGGTGTAAGGCTACCGAATCCCGTAGTAAGCCTGACACTCACAACTCAAACAAATCTCATCTCAACTTTTACCATTATTAATGCCACAATTTACAGTAACATTAAATTTTACACAATTAAATCGGTCTGCCCGAAAAATTAGGCGAGATCCGAAACTCATAAAATTTACCACTGATACCTCTACTATTACTACTGCGGAGAATCTAAGATTTTTACAATTTGATATATCAAATCAAACACCACCCGATGATGAAGAAGTCGGGTTACTGAGTAAGAGTCGCGGGAAGACTAACAGTCACGAATCTGAAAAACAGTAAATGGAGACTGTCAGTCTCGAGAGTGAGTTAAAATCATATATATATCTAAAACAGTTTCAAACATCTCAATATCACATTTATTTAATTTTAAAATAAATAATAAGTCCTGCAAAAATTTAACGTGTCATGTCAAAACATATGTGTCATGCCATGTTTAAACAAAAATTATTCCACACGCAATGGGACGGAGTACTTCAGTGGAACCCTAATCCCAACTCAACATATCGATCAATTTCAAAACTTACGTATCGACTAAGCTCAACTCTAATATCTCAACTCTCTCATTTCAACAGGACTGGCGCTCAGAGAGCAAAGCTCGATCAGGGACCTTACCTCCAGCCTGAACACTTGTATCTCAACTCTCTCATTCCAACAGGACTGGCGCCTAGAGAGCAAAGCTCGATCAGGGACCTTACCTCCAGCCTGAACACTTGTATATCAACTCTCTCATTCCAACAGGACTGGCGCCCAGAGAGCAAAGCTCGATCAGGGACCTTACCTCCAGCCTGAACACTTGTATTTCAACTCTCTCATTCCAACAGGATTGGCGCCCAGAGAGCAAAGCTCGATCAAGGACCTTACCTCCAGCCTGAACACTTGTATCTCAACTCTCTCATTTCAACAGGACTGGCGCCCAGAGAGCAAAGCTCGATCAGGGACCTTACCTCCATCCTGAACACTTGATTTCCAACTAAGTCGGCGCCTAGAGAGCAAGCTCGATCAGGGACTTTACCTCCGACAAACACACTTTACTAAGCTCAGAGAGCAAGCTCGATCAGAGCAAGTCTTAATTCTTTCTTTTTAAATTTACATATTTACCCTTTTCCATCACTCTGGGATTTATACCGGAACACTCATCAAACTCTTATGTTCTACTGTCATCCCATCCCGTGTTATCATGCAATAATAAAAATCAATGATATATAAATGAATAGTAATCAAAAGCATGATACAAATGAATAATAATTAAATGAATAATTTGAACTTGCAAATAAATAACCACGATAGCAAATCAAAAATTTATGCATGACACACGTGCATAATCGATATATGACTTTAACTCACTAGTTTGGCGATCTCCTAACTCTGCTCCGGTGCCTCGGTTGGAGCGAGCCGAACAGGCATATCATCTAATCACGGAAAACAATTTATCAAAACACTGAAACAATCGATCATTAATCCTAGGTCTAGACTGTCTAAGAATTTCGATTCGGGAGAATTCTACCGAAAATCCGGCAGAACCTCCCCTATAACACGGACATTTACCCCCCGTAAAAACGAGTCTAGGACCTACCAGAAAAACACTTCAAATACCCAACAATTCAAACAACGGGAGTCGAGTCCCCAGACTTCACTATTTTTTCCGACTCCACTACACAGCACAAAACACGAGGCAGGCAAACTGACAGACAATTATTTTGACTCACAAATATCATCTAATACTCAACACAATCAATAGACACACAATTAAACCAAGAATTACCAAAATTACAGGCAAGAGAAAATTACCGAGACGCTCGGTCGCTCGGTCGACTCGCCTTCGGCCGCCGGAGTCCGATCGACGATCTGAACACACTATCGGACTCGAAACGACGCGCTGAAGACGATCCCTGCTTCCAATTTTTTGATTTGACCCCCGATCGCCACGAAACCGATGCCATTTCGAAGCTTGAGCTGAGGAGAGTTGGGATACGTCCTCCGATCGTCCATAGCTCACCAGAGCTCGCCAGAAATGCCCAAAAACCTCGGCTGCTTCCATTTTCTCTCTCCACCGTGAACCTCTGTTTCCGGCCACCATTGTCGACACCGCCGCCGCCAAAATAAAGCCAAGGCTGAGAGGAGTTGATCGCCACTAAGATCAATACCAAGGAAGTCTCGGCTGGCTTCCTCTCCTCGCTACTGGCCGTGATTGCACTCTCCGATGTCGCCAGAGCACCGGACGACGCACCTCTCTCTCTCTCTCTCTCCCTTCTTCCCCGATTTTCTTTCTCTCTCCCGACACTCTCTTCTTTCCTTTCTTTCAATATCGACATTAGGCCCCTGAACTTTTTCTTATCACAATTTGGTCCTTCAGCTTTCTTAATTACTTACAATTTCATCCAGCAGAACTCCAATCTAACCCCTAGACTTTCCTTTAGCCTTTCAATTAAGCCCCTAACTAATTAATTTGGGCCAAACTAGAATTATTGAAAATACACAATTACATATATACCCCTGCCGACACAATTATTTACAAAAAATACCAAACATACAAATTTCCATTAAAACCCCATATTAGTGAGATTATACTTTTTAATCCTCATCCAAAAATAAATTTTCAATTTAGTACTAACACAAAATTAATTCAAATAATCAATTTGCTAAATATTTTCCAACTTAAGATTTAATACCACTAGTTAATTAAAATACCAATTTTTCCAAATTTTTTTTATAAAAATATGCTTATAAATTCTTCCATAATTTTCTAATATATAATTTTAGTTATATAAATATACATTTGGGGAAAATTTGAATAACCAAAAAAAAAAAATTTATTCCTCAAATAATTTACTTAATTAACTCCTTAAAAATCAAACTAATTGGATATGGAAAATAACTCATTTATTTGTCTAACATTAAAATTCAAAATTTGTATTTAAATAATTCCAATTAAACCGAATAAAAATAAAGCTAAAATTAAATTAAATAAAAACTCATTATTAATCATTATGAATATTATTTTTATTAAAGAAAAATTTCGGATATTACATTAACAGAGAAACCAAATGGTGTTAAATGTTGAGTCAAATCTCGATTCCAGGCAAGTCAACTCAAGTCTTTTTTCCAAACTCGGTCAGTGTATTTTATAAATCTCTCTCTCTCTATCTCTCTTCTTTCTTTCCCTTTCTCTTTAAAAATTTGTAAAGCATTACAATACGGTCGCGATCTCAACCAAATATCAAATTCTCTAACCTAATTAGAAAAAGCTTAAATTAGAAAAATAAAATTTACCTTGTCGAATGATAAAGAAATAAAAATACAAAAAGCAAACCTAACCCATAAACAAATTACCTTGTTGCATTTTCTTTCTCCCTTTCTTCTTCTTCTTCTTTCTCCTATTATTATTATTATCTGTAAGTCAAAACCAACCCATATCCCTGTAACCAAGATTTGTAAACATCATTGAGAAGTCTATTATAATTATTGATAAGCATATTATAAGCACCTATTACTCTTGTTGTTTGGTATTTCTACTACAAGTATAGTGGTACTGGTTGTTTTACGATTTGGAAAATGGTGGAGATGACTTTTGGAGTACATGTTTCAGCTCCAACTTTCATTTTCTTTAATTTACTTTTCTTTTGGTCTGTTTATTTCTCTGTCCTTCAACTAGGTAAGTTTTATTTTCCTAATTTAGATTTCTATTTTTTTAAATTGGGTTAGAGAACTTGATTCTTGGTTGAGATTAAAGTTGAATTGTATTGCTTTGCAATTTTTGAAGGAAAAGGAAAAGAAAGAAAAAAGAGAAAGAACTATTTAGAAAATAAAAAGATTGAGTTTGCCAAGGAGACTGAGTTGACTCATCTAAAATCGGGACAAGTTGGAGGACTGGATTTAACATCTAACACCGTCTAATTTTTCTATTAGCTAAAGGGCTTGAATTGTAAGTTTTGAAAACTATAGTGACTTATTTGTATCTAAAAATAGTTGAAGGATAAATGTGCTTCTAGCTATAGACGTTAAGACCATAATTTATGCATATAATTTTATATGATATGAGGAAATTTGATTGTGTTTATGCGTATTTTATAAAATTTTTATATGGATTTACATAGCATTTTATTTCTTGACTTATATGCCTAAATTATTAAGAAAAAAGAAAACAAATTCTAATGCAAAAATGGTCCCTAAACTGGTATTTTGAGTGAGTTTTGGAGTGAATGGAGCTTCAACTGGTCTTACCATCGTCATTTCGACAAGAACCGGAACATGTAAAAGAATTGGAAGAACCGGCTCAAGAATTGGTTTTGAGTTAAACAAGAGTCGAAGGGGCCGTTTCAAACCGATTCTCAAATCAATTCAGTGTAGATAAATGGTTACCGAAATTGAGTGTTTATTCAATAATAAATTTAAAAGATATCTAAACGTGGCAGGATATTTAATATTAATGTTTAAAGATTTTGAAAAAATTTATAAAAATCAAGAATATTTAATTATAACATTTATATAGTCTATAAAATTAAACTAGCATTGAAAAAGTAATTATTTTTTATAGATATAAATTTTTATATATTTTGAATGACTTTTTATTTAGTAGCTTAAATATAAAGTCTCTAAATTCTTTTTTCAATTTTTATTTTCAAAATTTCAATAGATTTTTTATTTTATTCTTGTGGAAGCTCATCTTTTTCTTTTTAAGTTCTCATGCTTAATTGCCGCCATTCAATTTAAAAAAAATTGATTAAAACTCAAAAGCTAAATAAGAATATTTAAAATAAATATAGAAAAGATAAAGGATAAAAAAAAATAAGAATATAACAATTAAATTTGTTTGTTTTTAAATTTATTAAGTCGATTAATTTTCTCATTTTATTTATCTATTTATTTAAAATTAATACCATTCTAATATTTAATAAATATTTATTATAATAATACAATATTGATGGTTTTTTATTTTTATTTTGATGAATATGTCATTTATTTTAAATGGACAAAAATATTATATGTTAATGTTAGATTAAAGTGCCAATTTTTTCTTAAACGTAGAGTCAATAGGCAATTAATTTATATTTTAATTTTCTAGTTAATTTATCCAAGAACTTGGTAAAAGTGCCTAATACATTCCAGTTAATTTATTTAGTGAATACAAAATTTTAATTTGGTTATTGAATGTGAATACTAAATGTCAAATTTTATAAAGATAATTTTTTATCGAATTAGAGTAAAAATATTAATTTTAACATAATTTACTCTAATAATTTAATAAAAATAATTAAATAATAATAAATAGCTAAATATTTTTTCGAATACGCTTTTTTGACCCTAACCCATTCCCATTTTGGGCGGAACAGATCTAAAAAATTAAATTAAATAATATAATCAAACCATATAAGATTATACTTTTATAAAATTAGAATAAAGTCTCTCATTTTGGCAAATATAGTTTAGTCTTAGTTTGTAATGAAAAAATAATACCTTATAAATTTTTTAGTCTCAAATTCGGTTTGGATCTTGACCCAAAAAACTATAAGACATTTAAAAAATGATTTAATTTAATATAATCAAAACATATTTAAGATATTTTTTTAATTTTATAAATCATGTATAATTATCGAGTGAAGATTTGGGACGAGTTACAAACTAATTAAATTATTATTTTTATTAAAACTAAGACTAAATTTTGCTAAAATTATGATTTATTCTATTTTTATAATAACATAAATTTATATGAGTTTGATAATATTATTTAATTTGAAATTTTTAATTAAAAACATCCTCTAATTATTTTTGCTTAATATTATGAATAAATTATGTTAAAATTAAATAATTTTACTTTAACTTAATAAAAATATCATTTTATATAATTGACAACTAGTATAACGTTTAAGAACTAAAATCTCATTTAATTAGATTGAATTGATTATTTTTACTAAATTATTATATAAATTAATGAAAAAAATTAGAATATATATGAATTGTCAATTGAATCCAAATTTAAGAGGCAAATTCGACATTTTAGCAGCGAATGGTATGCATCGCATCTCTCTTTAATTTCTTTTACTGAGGTTTTCGATTTATTAACATTGAAAATTAGAAGAATAACTGAACTTTGAGAAAATTTAAAAATAAATAGAAAAAGAAAAGAAAGGGAAGGAGAAAGAATTTTGGTTTTCAAAAGGGAAGCATTTAAGCCTCTAATTAGTATTTTGACATAAATAAACACCTTTAAAAATATATCCTCAAAGAATAGAAAATGTGCTATGTGATAACAATTTTAAATAATATATTAAAATGCATACAAATAATTTTGGAAAATAAAAATATATATTTAGAAATGAGAAAACATCTCTTAAAATACTCTTTTTATAGAGAGAGACTATTAATTTGAATTTAACTAACCTAGCATAGAAAAAATAAAAGAAAAAGAAAGAGATAAATTTATCTATTCATAGAAAAAAAATCCATGACAAACGAAGAATAATAAAAAAATTGAATTGAAAAAAATGGCGATAGTTTGTGAATAAAATAAAATAAAATAAATAGCAAAAGGAGAAAATTAATAAATAAAATATGAACATTAAGAGTTTTTATTTTTCTTTAGAAATAGGAGAATAAGAGTTAAATGAAATAAAATCTATAAGATATATATAGAAAATGCTAAGTTTACCCATGAGTTTCTATATGATAAAATTTTATAAAATCATATCATATTATTTTCAATGAGAAATAACATATGACATATTCATAAAAATATTAACTTATAAATATTTAGATGTCAGATCAACAAAAAAAATTAAAAAGTTTAAGTAAAATAAATTTTCTTAAATATCTTATTTTAAAAAAAGAAAGATAGAACTTCAAAAAAGAAATTATAAGAATAATTCGTATAAATTAAAAAAAATATCTTAGAAAAAAAAGAAAAAATTATGTAGAAAAGAGAAAGCATATATAAAAAGATTACTTTCATATATATAGAGAAAAATTGTGTCATTTTAGTTGAATTGCTATTGCACAGGTTCATATTTGCATTGAATTCAGAATACAAAAATAATTTTTTTATTATTCTTAGTATATATTTATCTAAATTTAATTTAGATTGTGTCAGACAGGATCTTTATAGATAGTAAAATTATTCTTTAAGAGTCTAAAATTTGAACCCAAAATTTAAAATTTAAACTAAAATTTAAAATTTAATTAGTTAAACTAGAAGAGTCTCTTTTGGATAAAAGTTTTTATTTCTGAATTGTAATATTTTTAAAATTCAAATTTATTCTTTGAAATAAAAAATAAATATTATGACGAGAAATTATAAAATAAAATAGAAATATATACAATTAAAAATAGAAAAAAAGTATAAATTTCAGAACAATTAGAGATTCATAAAAAATTTGAGAAATCAACGAAAATACAACGCAAAGATTGAAGCTTGCTTCTAAATGATCATCTAATAAGCATCAAACCAAACAAAACTGAAAAAGAGAAAAGAGAGAAATATGAATAACAAAAGAAAGAAATATGAAGAAGAGAAAGATAGGAAAATGTTTTCATTATTTCTGCTAATAAGCATCATTAACAAATTTAGCATATTTGCACTTTTTATTCTTTCAAAAATTATAAAGTTAAAGGTATTTTTAATATATATTTTTTTAAGAAAGACTTTTTATTTAAATAAATCAATAGATAATTAATATATTTTTATTAATTTTAAACAATAATAATAATATAATATATATATTATTAAAATATAAAATACTAAATAATACATATATCAAATCTAAATAAATATCTCTTATTTAAAATAAGAATTCTTTATATAAAATAAAAAACTCTCTACATATATATTTTTTATTTTAATTTGATTTTCATAAATAAATATTAAATATTAATTTTTTATTTTTATTTAGTAAAAATATCGAAGTACAAATATCAATTTTTTTATTTATTTTTATATTCAATAAATGTATTAGAAATTATAGAAATGCTCTACATAGCTGCCCGAATCCATCTACTCAGGAAAATGCACCTAGGAACTCTGGGTCATTTTCCATAGCATGCATAACCTCAGGATTAAGGCAAATTTGAAGATCTATATTGCCTTCTTTAGCTCCTGGAAATACAATTATTTTCCCGTCAAACTTGTTCCCAAGCCCACTTCTTACTGCAATTGGTCTTCCCCAACCGAAATCATTACCATAAACATTGAACCGAGGCGAATTGCCTACGCTTAAAGCATTTTTTGAAAGTGCACTTACGGTTCCTAGATTAGGACTCTTTATCCAGGATTCTATGTCGTTCCTTATATTGTCTTCCATGTAACATGCAATGGCCTTGTTCATCTGTAGCGCTGCGTACCCAAGTCCCTGCTGCTCATCTAGCAGCTCTCTTACTTGCGAATTCACTTTCCCAATCAGAAATGCATTTCCAAAATAACCTTTCGGTAATTTTGACTGCAGCATTCTTGATCTAACTTCAATTGGCAGGCGGAAAGTTGTTTCTTGACTAGGGTCGAGTTGTTTGTTTCGAATTACAGATCGCCAAACATGAGCCAAGATTGATTGGAGAGAGGAAATCCTGTCAGTTCCCGCCTCTGCATTTGCTTTTGCTTTCAGCCTCCCAATAGTTTCCTTGCCGAAATGCAATATTCTCTCTCGGAACTGTGGTGGGGTGGACTCATCATCAGTTTTGTTGATTGCGAGAGGCAAACTGATGGGGCAGTAGCTTTCGGCACCACGAAACCAATGTTCGAAGACAGGAAGTTCGGATATCTGATCCGAAACACGAGATATCTCTGACCAAGAATTGATGAAATTCCAGAACGCTGTGCCATCAGCAACTACATGGTTGACAGCGAAGCCTATAAAGACTCCATCGGCTAGCTCTGTAACTTGAATTGCAAGCAATGGTTTCGAAACACCCTCGCCGTTCAGAGGAAAAAAAGAGTGAACGCTCGGAGGAACGTAGACGGGTTCAAGGATATCAGAAACGGTGACACTTTCAGCTACAGCATGAACAAAATGGGCTCCAGCATTATTGCAATCAATAAAGTAACAGATGGTTGTATCGTCCTGTTGGGCGGTTGCTAGGCGGCCTGCAAGAGGAAAGAAGAAATCAAGTGTTCGAGAAAGTGAGGTTTTCAAGTGCTGTATTAAGTTTTCCACTTGCGATGGTTCAGGGTTGGGGAAGAGAAGCCCCTTTTGGATGTATTGAAGCAGGATGAGGCTGACATCACTTGAGCTTAATACCTTTCTTTTTCTCCTTTTATTGTTTTAAAGAATATTTTTTTTTTTATTTTTTAAAGTGAATGTATGAAAATAAAAAAAATAAAAAAAATGATATTTAAAGTGAATATTTTTTTTTATTTTTTAAAGTGAATGTATGAAAATAAAAAAAATAAAAAAAATGATATTTAATTTCTTTTCAATTTTTGTTTGAATGAATACAAAAATATAAATTTACTTATTTTTTTCAATTTTTTGAGAAACGAATGAAATTTTAAAAAAGAGATAAAAATAAGAAAATAAAAAAAATAAATATGATTTTATGTTAAAAGAAGAGTATTTAAGTCAATTTACTATTCAAAATAAATCAAATAAGCACTTTAACCTGTAAAACCGGCTAAAAACAGTATATTAAATATTTTTAATAGATTTATACACTTAATTGAATAAAAAAATTTAAACACTAAAATAAAAAAAATAAAAAAAAATAAAAAATTAAAACACCAAATTTATAATTCCCCCAATTATATGTGAGCTTATTGATCCCAATGACAGGGTTATATTTCCGACAGAATAATATTATTGGCTTGAAGTTAATGGAGTGGAAAATTTTGCAAAGTGAATACTCTATCCATTTAATATTAACAATATCTTTTTTGAATTAAAAGAATTGAGATAATTATTATTTACCACATTTCTATATTATACTAATTATCACTTAATATTTAAAAATATATTCTTTTTATCATTATATTTTATAATTTTATACTAAAAACTCATTTTATTAGAATTATCATTAAACAACCGTTAACTAAGATTTGGTTTTATATTATTTGTCCATTGATCTTTGGTATAAATATACAAATTGCCTCTTATAGTTTATTTATTATACTAAAATCTTCTTATCTAATTTTTGTACAAAAATCAATTTTAATGTCTGCATAAAAATAATTAATTAGTATTTTTTAATTACTCTAATTTTTATTATAATTAAATTTCAGTAAAATTTAAATATTTTAAAGTATTTATATTAATTAGAATATCGAAATTTCATATAATTCAACTTTTAATTGTTAAAATAAAGTAGATAGTATTCTTATTATTAATTTTGTTACTATAAAATTGTAACTTTGTTAAGAAGTCTGAGGATCAAATTATATTTCTTTTTATCAATTTGATTCCTTAATTGCATTAACTTTCAAAACGCAAAGGGATTTTAGTCCAATAAATAAAATGTAGGGGGAAATTTGTACATTATAAAAAAATCAGGAGGCAAATAGTATAAAATCAAATCTAATTAATAATTCTCTAATAGAAACTCCGATGGAAGGAGTTTTTAGTATGAAATTACACATAAAATAATGAAAAAATATTTTTTTTAAATGTTAGGGGATAACTAGTATAATATGAAAAAACACAGGGGGCAAATAGGAATTACTCCAAAAAGATTTTAATTATTTGTCACTTTTATATATCCAAGGCAACATTAATTTTTTCTTTCCTATTTTATCCTTGTGTTGGAAAAGATGTAAATTTGAATTGGTCTTTATATTAATTTGATAGAAAGAATGATTTTCTTCGTGGCGATCTCTAAGAGAAAATGTATATGGAACTACCTCCAAGATATAGACTTCAAATTGAAGGAAGTAAGCAAGTTTGTAAGCTAAAGAAATCTCTGTATGGATTGAAATAATTTCCAAGAGCTTGGTTTGGAAGGTTTACGAGTTCAATGAAAGCCTTTAGCTATAAACAAAATAGTTCTGATCATATACTCTCTTTATAAACATAAGGAAGGAAAAACAACTGTTCTTATCATATATGTTAGTGATATTATTGTAACAATAGATGATGTGGATGAAAAGATAGTCTTACAAAATATCTTTCTAAAGAGTTTGAAATAAAAGATCTTGGCGATCTCAAGTATTTCTTAGGGATTGAGGTACTACGATCTAAGCAAGGTATTTTCTTATCTCAATGGAAGTACACTTTGGACTTGCTTAAAGAAGTCAATATGCTAGCATACAAACTAGTTGATACTCCTGCTAGTGAACAGACTAAGCTCGGCATATTTCCAGATCAAGTTCCTACTAATAAAGAAAGATATCAGAGGCTTGTAAGTCGGTTAATGTATCTTGCACATACTAGAGCAAATTTGACACTCTCTAAGTATAATAAGTCAATACATGCACTCTCCAAGTGAAGATCATATGAAAACCGTTCTTCATTTCTTATAATATTTAAAATCCTCTCCAGGGAAAGACATTATGTACACCAAAGGGAAAACTTTGTACGTTAAAGGTTATACTTATACAGATTGGGCTGGTTCTATTGATGATAGGCGACAATAATAGGTTACTTAAAATTTGTTGGAGACATAGAGAAGTAAGAAGTAAAGTGTTGTAGGTCGGTCAAGTGCAGAAGCTGAGTACAGTGGGATCACTAAAGGTGTTTGTGAGTTGCTTTGGATCAACAATTTACTACATGAACTCTGAGTTCCACATATTAGTCCTATAAAACTATATTGTGTAACAAAACTGCGTGTGATATAGCTCATAATCTAGTTTAGCATGATCAGAAAAAATATGTGGAGATAGAAAAATACTTTATTAAGGAACAATTAGAAGCCAAGATAATTGAAGTTCCTCATGTCCGATTTGAAGATCAACTCGCCGATATCCTTTTCAAAGCAGTATAAAGTAAATTTTTTTATCGAGTATTAGACAAGTTGGGTATGTAGAATCCTTATGCACCAACTTGAGGGGGAGTGTAGAAAATTTATTTTGTTATTTATCTCCTAAACTGTGTATATCTCTTGTATTTATATCTTATCATATATGTTCCTATCTTTTAGGAATATTTATTTTTTTTCTAGTTTATATTGTAATCGGAGTCTTGTAAAGGAGAGTCTATATAAATCTTTATACTTGAGTAGTTCAACAAGAATGAATATTGAATTAAGTTTCCTTACAGACCTTTATGTTTTTTGGTCCTGGTAATCATACCTCGTGATTCGGTGTTGCAACCCGATTTTCCGATAAAATCAAAGGCTTCTTCTTGAATTCAATTTTTTGAAGTAACAAATTCAAGATCTCAGGACTTGATCCTTCTATTAACTCTGTGTTAATAGAGAATTATTCTTCTTTGTTCTTCTCAAGCACACTACTATATATTTTATTTCTTATAGGCAGGCATGAATTCATTATTAAAATTAAAGTCGATCTTTATAATTCGATTTTGTAATATTCTTTTTAGATAAATATTGATATGATGAATCAATTAAGAATATTCTACTTCAATATAACAATGTTAGAAAAATAGGCTAAAAAACTGATGGCATTATAAATTGAAATGAAAATGAAAATACTTATACTAAAAGATTAAAATATTATTACCTATGGATATTAGATCCATGAAATTGCGATCAAATCTGTTCCAACAAATAGAGGCAGTGTGGCCTCCTTTATCACAAAGTTGACACATGAGTTTGTTTCCATTATTTCTGCCTCCTCTTCTGTGAAATCCGCCTCTAGCACCTCTGTTGCTGTAGTTTGATCGATTTTGCCCTCTGTCATTGTTGGAATTAAATGGCCTGTTGCTGGTGTTGTTCATTGCAAAGTGAGCAGTGGCATAATTCAAATTAATACCCTATGTTTGATAGGTATTGAGTTGCTCTAAACTACTTTCATATGTCAACAAGGTTGTTTGCAATTCAATCCAGGATACTGACTCTTTGTCAGTAAGAAGAGTGATAATTGGAGTGTACTCTGTGTCAAGACCACTTAAAATTTGAACAATTAGTTCAGATAAAGGTATTGGATTACCTGCCAGGGCAAGGTTATCAGCAATAGCTTTCATGGTTGTCAGATATTCCTCCATCTTCATTCCTCCTGAAGATAATTTGTGCGATCAAGTTTGATTGCGTTGTATTGAGTGGGTAAACTTCTGTTTTGTAATCTGGATAAAATATGCGGTTCAGTTGAGCTTGGAGTTCTTGGAGGAGTGGCCATGATTGGTGTTTGATTGAAGAAATTTTCTAGGTAAAGGCTCTGACACCAAGCCAAAAAAAAAGATAGAACAACAAAAGTAATAGCTAAAAAAATAAAGATATAACAATAGACGTAATTGAATAATGCAGCTCTATATATTTTTACTGATATTTCATTCCTGTGTTTATATAAGAAGATGCAAACTACTTGACATAAATTAAAGGGAATACATGAAGGATTCTTAGGCAATGAAATAAGAACAACTAACGTATACATGACTAAGTAAACAAGCAAGAATTTTGGCTGAAGATTTGGTACCAAGGTTGAGCACTTCAAACAGTAACAGAAATAGCAACAATCAGGTTGCTGTTTTAACTTGCGCAAGCTAAGGAAGAAAAGCAGGAATGTAGCCAGACGTGACGAGAGCCTTGTTATCATTGAAGTACTGATAAAACAACAGCAGAAGAGGTGGTCCATGTCATTTGGAAAGAGAAGAGTTGTCGGATTTAGAAAGCAGAACAAATGTTTTACATTAATATTTTATTTTTTACTTTCAATTTATTTTTGGATAAAAATAACAAAGAAAAATGCAATATAATTTGCAAGAGAAAAACATATAATAAATAATACATATTGAAACAAATGTATCTTTTTTAGTATTCGAAGTGCATGAACCGTTCTTATAGTAAGGGTAAGTTCACCACGAGGTCGATCTCTCAAGGAACTATGAGACCACTTATTATAAAGACTAATTATCAACACAAAACAATAAAAGTAAATCTAAACACTCTAAATCAGTATGTTGAGAGGGTAATATTCATAAAGTAAAGTAACTATACAATAAATAGATATGCAATGCAAATGCAAATGCTTATGATATAAAACTATATTCTAAAAATAGTATTTAGTCTAGCCATTTACTTAGTAATCTATTTGTTTTACTTTAAGCCTAGATCTAATGAATGAAATGGTGATGTGTCTTTTTTCCTAAGTCACTCAAGCTAATGATGCAACCTAGGCTTCTTATACCAACATAGATTAAAGTAAAGATGATGTTTCTAATACTTTTAAACCTAAAGATTTTCATAACAATTACTATTGCTAAATTAATATGATGGTTAACTAACAATAATAACTGAAACTAATAAAGATATGAAGGTAAAGAAATCATTCATTAAATAAATAAATAACAAGGTTCATACAAAAGTAAAAAGATTAAATTAAACACTTATGAAAACTAGCCTAACATATTTAACCCAATGATCATGGTATTAAATAGAAAGACATAAAACAATAAAATAAAAAGCTCCCTCAAGATCTAGAATTTCTTCAAGTAGGAAGAAGATTGGTCCTCAGTCTCCACTTCTTGAAAAACTCCTTAGATCCTAAAAGAACAATGAAAACTAAAACTAAAGTGTCTATGGAAAACTGTAGATAATTATGGGGAGAATAATGGTGGACATGTGTAAAGAGCAGGTAGGAGAAAACTCCCCTCCTTCTCTTTTCCTTCTTCTTCCTTCTTTCTCGAATTAGGTTTTTATATAGATATATAAAGAGGAGAGTCCTCCTCTAAATAAATCTCTCTAAAGATAAGTATACTAATATAAGTCTATCTAATAGATAAGACTTAAAGTATCTTAATCTCGACCAAATATTATCCTATAAATAACTCTTAATATAAATCCTAATAATTATACAAAATATCTAAAATATCCCTTGGGCCTTGTAAGTAGTAGTCCATGTGTCTTAATTTTGGGCCTTGATACGAACATGTCCCATTAAGCTTCTTTTAGCTCCATATTTTTCTCTTTTTGCTAATATTTCTGAAAATAGACAATTAAGCTTAAGTGAGGTAAAAACACATATTTTCAATATTATATATATATAAATATATCAGTAAAGCTCTAAAAATCCTTAAATATCTATACATAATTTGGACCGATCAAATACTCCCACACTTAAAACTTTTACTTGTCCTCAAGTAAATAGTAACTGAAAATTAACTTTTGCAAAAATCTTGAAGAACATTCATACTCAACTTAAAGATATTATTCAAAAGAATCTCACTAATGCAAAGATCATGTCAATCCAAGAACATTTGAATCATAATAATTTTCTTTAAAAATATAACCTCAATCATTGTTAATCAAAAGTCTCAAGCATCCAATCCTTTACACCTGTTTCACAACAAGTAGTCTAACGCATCTTCAAATGATACAATTATGATGTATAATCTAAATCATTATAACCCTATTCAAAAAGGTAAAATCTTCATTCATAAACAAGAGATCAATAGGCATTTATTACTTGTTTTTGAAGCTCTTATACTTTTTTTCTTTTCTTTATATCCCTTGGATTTTACTTTTTGATACTTGGGGTATTTGTTTCTTTTTTGATTGAAGTGTTTCTTTCAAACTTGGCTTCCTTTGTTCATTAGATCAAAGAGTTTGTTCTTGATCTTAAAAGAAAGGATTGAAGTCCCTTTGGAATTGAGAATATTGGTCTTGATAATGAGGTTGATTTGATTTCTCAATAATTGTGGTGGGTTTTGGCCATTATATTTCCAAGAAAAATTTGGATGGTTTCTCCAACCTGTATTATATCTGTTGGAATAAGGGTCATTCAAAGGATGCATGGGTAGGTAAGAATTCATCAAATTTGTTTGGTCATACATATTTCCTATATAATTATCAAAAGATGAAAAAAAATTAGCACCATGACAATAAATACCACAAATACCACATACCTCATTATTTGGTGAGTTTTTTTTTATTGAAGTAAGAATTTTAACTTGCTTAGTCAATTCAGCCAATTGCATGACCATCTCACTATTAGCTGCCACTTCATTTACTTCTACTCTCTTTGACCTCACACTCTTTTGTTGAGAATTGGCTCCTAACATCTCAAAGATGTCATAAACCTCATCAGCTGTCCTTTCTAACATAGTACTCCCAGGTGCATTATCAACCATACATTGATATTGGTATGTCAACCCATCATAAAATAATTAGCTGATTATTGGGAGTGGAAATCCATGGTGTGGGCATTGCAATAAAAGTGCTTTGAAGCGATCCCATGCTTCATGAAAAGATTCAGCATTTTTTTGATAAAAATTAAAAAATTCACCTCTTAATTCTTTGGTCTTTTGCTGTGAGTAAAATCTACTCATAAACTTTTGATAAACTTCATCCCATTTTCTCAAAGAAATAGTAGGCAACGATATTAACCAAGTTTTTGCTCTATCTTTCAATGAATAAGGGAAACACCTCATTCTTAGTTGATCCTCATTAAATCCAGATAATGGAAAAGTATGAACTATGGCATAAAATTCTCTAATGAACGTTAATGCATCCTCAGTAGGCATACCATAAAATGAAGGAAGTATATTAAAATGAATGCTCTTAAGTTCATAATTCCTAGATGCATCACCTAGAACTATGCATGAAGTAGTTTTGCTAATTGTAGACAGTGCATAATCTTTCATAGTTATTCGCCTTTCAACTCCTATTTCTCTTGGTGGGTTTGCCATGATATCAACTTCTTCTTTTGATTCTTCTTCTAGTTGTTTCCTGCTAAGCATATAAAACAAAAAGAAATTTCAGATTAAAAAAAAAACTTAAAAATATAATTTACAAACAAAACAAAACAAATCACAAAACACAAAATAAAAAAATAAAAACACATAAACAAAATAAATCATAAAACAAAAAAAGAACTAACAAATACAAGACACTTTTGATAATAAATCAATATAATAAATTTGGATATAGTTCCCTAGCAATGGCGCCAAAAACTTGATGTATCTTCTTTAGTACTTGCAAGTACACGAACCGTTCCTATAGTAAAGGTAAGTTCACCACGAGGTCGATCTCTCAAGGAACTATGAGCCCACCTATTATAAAGACTAATTATCAACACAAAACAATAAAAGTAAATTTAAACACTCTAAATCAGTATGTTGAGAGGGTAATATTCATAAAGTAAAGTAACTAAACAATAAATAAATATACAATACAAATGCAAATGCTTATGATCTAAAACTATATACTAAAAACGGTATTTAGTCTAGCCGTTTACTTAGTAATATCCTTGTTTTACTTTAAGCATAGATCTAATGAATGAGATGGTGATGTGCCTTTTTCCCTAAGTCACTCAAGCTAATGATGCAACCTAGGTTTCTTATACCAACATAGATTAAAGTAAAAATGATGTTTCTAATACTTTTAAACTTAAAGATTTGCATAACAATTACTATTGCTAAATTAATATGATGGTTAACTAACAATAATAACTGAAACTAATAAAGATATGAAGGTAAAGAAATAATTCATTAAATAAATAAATAACAAGGTTCATACAAAAGTAAAAAGATTAAACTAAACACTTATGAAAACTAGCCTAACATATTTAATCCAATGATCATGGTATTAAATAGAAAGATATAAAACAATAAAATAAAAAGCTTTCTCAAGATCTAGAATTTTTTCAAGTAGGAAGAAGATTGGTCCTCAGTCTCCATTTCTTGAAAAGCTTCTTAGATCCTAAAAGAACAATGAAAACTAAAACTAAATTATTTATGGAAAACTGTAGAGAATTATGGAGAAAATAATGGTGGACATGTGTAAAGAGCAGGTAGGAGAAGACTCCACTCCTTCTCTTTTCCTTCTTTTTCTTCTTCTTCCTTCTTTCTCGAATTAAGTTTTTATAGAGATATATATAAAGGAGAGTCATCCTCTAAATAAATCTCTCTAGAGATAAGTATACTAATATAAATCTATCTAATAGATAAGACTTAAAAGTATCTTAATCTCCACCAAATACTATTCCATAAATAACTCTTAATATAAATTCTAATAATTATACAAAATGACTAAAATGTCCCTTGGGCCTTGTAATTAGCAGTCCATGTGTCTTAATTTTGGACCTTGATACGAACATGTCCCATTAAACTTCTTTTAGCTCCATATTTTCCTCTTTTTGCTAATATTCCTGAAAATAGACAATTAAGCTTAAATGAGGTAAAAGTATATACTTTCACCATTTTATATATACAAATATATTATTATAGCTCTAAAATACCTTTAAATATCTATACATAATTTGGACCAATAAGAAATCATCAAATATTGCCAACAAATTTGCATTTTCCGTAATATATGGCAAAAAGTCATTTGATAAAAGGGTTAGGTGTAGACATTTTGCAAAGTACACCTGAGAGAACGATTGATAATCAAAATTATCTTCCGCACCTCTCATGGGTAACGTGATTGTGAAAGATTTTGGGCAATGGGCCAAATTCAATTCGTTAATAGTCAACAATGACGATTTGCAAATAATTAACAAATTGAATGACATGAATCCCACTAACACATTGATAATGATAAATGAAAAGGACATTTAAAAAAACAAAACCAAAAGAAATGAGTGTAGATGTTAACATTTAAAAACGACCCTATTTTCTAAACTTAGAAAATTTAGGTTTTGAAAAAAAATAAACACACTCTAAAATCATAAAAATACAATGGAAAAGCCATATAAATCAGTACCAAAGAATCTTCTAGCTTTAGATTTAGTAATTTGTACTTTTATAATGATCGAATTTCAAACTCAAAATTTTATAAATTTATTTGTAGTATTTTTTGCCATTTTAAGTGCGTTTGTTTGCCCGATGTGCTAAATATAAATTTTTTTAAATAAATTTCATTTAATTATATGAAATATGTAATATTTTAATTTTAATTTAAAAAATTATATAAATAATAAAAGAAATTAAATTATTATAGATTCTTAGATAAACTGATATAGTTTTATTAAATTAAATATAAAGTCAATTAATGAATTAAAAATTAAGCTACTGAACTAAATAAGTTGGGAAAGGTATAATTAATGAACTAGGAATGAAAGTGAGTTTAAAGAATTGAGCTGAAAACAAAGTAACATAAGCTAAAAGCCAGAGATTAGTAAGATAAGAATTTAAAAGCATTAAATGCATTTGATGTGAAACAATTGATTTACAGTGAAGCAGTAATTGAAAAGCTTAAGAAATTGATTGCATAAAAGACTTACAAGAATATAAATGATTGCTGAGGAATGTAATTAAATTGAAAGCTTAAACTTACTAAATAAATAAATCCTAAAAATTGCTATGCTTAAAATAAAGTTTATAGACGGTGTTTATTTTGATTTGACGATTGACGGTTTAGATAGACTGACTCGCTGCAAACTATCTATCTTGCCTTGTTCTCTAAAAGATACTTTTCTATTTATAGACATTTATGGCTTGAACGCTTTTTGCACAGCTTCACTTCCTTGGCTTGTTCCTAAATAAATTTCACCATATTGTATTAACATGCTTGTAACTTCCACATTCTGACATGTAGAGTAAATATAACTGATAATTTAAATCTTTACTTGCAAGTGCACAAGACAATTATAGTATAAGATTATCAATTAAGATCGATCCCACGAGGATAAAATAATATTTAAATTAAAAAAAATGTACAGATAAAGTTGTTGATTTATAAGTAAAGATAAAAAAATTACGAAAACAATTAAAATAAAGAGATTGATAAGATTTTAGAGTACTAGAAATATGAATTTCATCTATTGGAATTAATTATGGTTATCAATTCTAGAATTTATTCTTGAACGCAATTATTCCAAAAATATGTTAATTTTCTTTCAAGTTATTAACCTGTATCTAATCAAGCAATTATCAATTTTCAAAGATAATTACCTAAGTAAATCCATTAAGCAACAAGTCTTACATCACTACAACCAGATATATTTTTTTATCTAATTTATTGTGTTTATTCTTCTAGATCTAGATATGTATTTCTCCTACCAATTCATTATACAAATCCCAATATAAAAACACTATGGTGACCAATCAAAGCATTCGCAATAATCTCAAGAATAATAAATGAAGAATTAAACAAACTCTATATTAATTTCATAATCGAAAATCCAATTGACTACATCCTTCTCTCTAGAATGAGAGTTCGTTATTCATATTCATTAAACAATGAAAATAAATAAAAGTTAAAGAAAACATAATTTCAGAACAGATGTATTTGAATCTTGAAGTTTTAAAGGCTTCTTGAATCTCATCGCAAATCTTGTTCTTTGTCGAAAACAATATGTTTTTTTCTCTCTTCTCCACTGTCTCCTCTAAAACCAAGTAATAAGATGTATTTATAGTCTAAAGTTAGGATTGTCTTTTTAAAACCATCAAAAGTCCTTTAAAAATATAATTAAACAAACATTAAGTGCGTATCCGTTCTCAACTGGTTATGATGGTTTTTTTTCCTTAGTGAACTGGTCGTAGAGCCGATTCACTATACTTCCCTTATGTTATGGACCGGTTTTGTCAACTGGTCCTGGCTCTTTTCTCTTCTAGAGCCGGTTGAAAGGCCGATCATAGTTAGAGTTGTAATCGAACCAAGCCGAACTAAACATCAACAAGTTCATGCTTGGTTTATTTAATTCTGGTAAAAGCTCGAGCTCGGCTCAACCTTTTATAATTGAGCTCGAGCTTGGCTCGTTTGAAAATAATTAGGCTCGCGAATAGCTTGAGCTCGGCTCATAACTATCTCGGTTCGATGAATAGCTCGAGCTCGAGCTCAAATTTGCTTTCAATTTGATTACTATTTATAAATATAAACGTAAATTCAATCTAAAATTTTAATTAAATTAAGATTTTCTCAAAGAAATCATATAATCCAATACCAACACTTCACTCTATTGATTTCAAGATTCGAGTTGGACAAATATGAGATATCTAAGAACTAAAAAGTATGAAATTGAAAAGAAAATACTTTGTGTTAAGGTTAAGATATATATAAGGTTTCGCAATAATGACAAACCACTGACTATATTCATTTAGGCACAATTTTTGATTTTTTTCTTTCTATGCTAATGCATGATTAGTCATGACCTATTATATACTAAATAAGGTTTTAATAATAAATATTTTTTTATTAAATTAATATAATTAAAGAATGCATTTAGAATGTCTTTATCGTCGTAAAAATATAATTAAATTTTATAATACATAATAATTCATAAATAAAATAAAAACTCTAATAACGAGTCAACTTTATATTATCTAGTTTAAAAATACTTATTTTATTAAATTGTTATATAATATATATATTTATTTTTTATTATTTTTGTTGCAATTCTTACTAATAGTAATAGCTACATTTAAATGTTGTAGTTATATTATTATTATTATTATTATTATTATTATTATTATAATTATTATTATTATTTTGAATTCGAACTTGAGCCTATAAATGAGCATGTTCATGAACTTTATAAACGAGCGAGATTAAGAACCTATTCGCAAGCATTATAAATGAATCGAGCTCAAGCTCGAGCTCACGAGCCTATTCGTGAGCCAGTAAATGAGCAGGATCGTGAGCTAATGAACCAAACTCTGTCAAGATCGAGCTCGGCTCAATAAGATTATTGAGCTCGAGCTTGGCTCCTTTAAATTAACGAACGACTTTGAACTAACATTTTATCCATCCAAGCTTCAAATAGCTCGCGAGACGTTTGGTTCATTTACAGCCCTCATCAAAGTAGCTCATAGCTTCCTTATCTTTAACTGGTCATTGAACAGTTCTACTTTCCTAAACCGGTCTTGGGCCAGTTTAACTTGCAAATTCCCATTTTCTCACATGTATTCTCTCTAAATGAATCAAGGATCGATTCATATTCTCAATTGCTTCAATTCTTTGTAGAAATATCATCAAAATCTTTGAGATATATAAGGAACTTTAATTATATCATTAGTTTGAGCAATTAAAGAGAATGAACAACACCTCTCATTCTTTAAATCTGTACTTAATAATATAACAAGAGTAGTACTAAGTAATTTGACAGACTAGATACTATATTTATCATATATTTTCTTAGAGCATAAACATCCGTATTTTACTTTAAGTATGTTTAGATCTACTTTTAAGTGTTTTGCGTTTATAATTAGTTTATATAATAAGTAACTTCACGTTCCTTTGAGAGATCAACTTTAGAGTGTTCACCGCTTTATTATTAATATGGTTCGTGCATTTACAAGTACTAAGTTTTGACACATTATTTAAACCTCTATTTAAAAAAATATTTTTAAATCTTTTTAGTCCAATTTAAGTAGCAAGAACGTTTATTTTTATGAGTGACGTCCTCTCCTACACACTAAATAAATTTTTATTTTTATATTGTGTATAATCCATGCTCCGTTAGCCCTTTCGTGAATTAAAAAATAGTTTGATAATAAATTCTAAAATTTTTATTAATTAATTGCTTTCTGTTATCTTCGTCTCTCTCGAACTCTCAGAGTTCTTTTTCTTTTATTCTTTTTTTCTTCCTGTAAATAGTTTTCTTTCAACCTCTCGGATTAATGTAATTGAAAACTTTCTTTAGTTTATTCTATCTTGTTCTTATCATCAATTTATAAGCAATTACAAAATTTAGGTTTGTGTTAAAAAAATGATAATAACGATTTAGGGGTCACGAGACTGTCTACTGCGAAAGGATTATTCGAATTTCTGTTAAGTGATGGCTTGGCCATCAGTTTTGTTAGGCTGCTGTTGCTTTGTCGTACTTAGCCTGGTTATGTCTTTTTCCATTTAAAGGTTTGTGGTCTCACATGCTAAATAGTCTCATCTAAAAACTAAGAATTCGATTATAAAGTTAAAAAAAGTATTGAGAATTTGTATACGTATTCTTTTATGCATATGTTATTTAGAATTAATTAGTTAACCTCTACGTTAGTATCTCACATGGAATATCAGATTTATAATATAATTATTCTAATTAATAATGATATAATTTTTATATATTTCATTTATACATTAAATGGATGAATGACTGAATTTTAAATAGTGAAATATGTGTTAAAATATGCAACAATAATGTGTAAAA
This sequence comes from Ricinus communis, assembly GCF_019578655.1. Lineage (NCBI taxonomy): Eukaryota > Viridiplantae > Streptophyta > Magnoliopsida > Malpighiales > Euphorbiaceae > Ricinus > Ricinus communis. The sequence goes on along the minus strand of NC_063256.1, from coordinate 34,620,336 downwards.
TACTCACATATCTATATCACTCCCTTATTAATTGTAGTGTACGCACCGACACCAATTTGAAATGATAAATATAATTTGACCAGCGTCCATGCATGTTGAGCAGCCGGTTTAGACTAACCAAATTTTGATGGCAAAACTAATGTATTTGGAAAATTATTACCTGCAGATAAGAGGCCCAACTCATTTCCATGGTTAGCTTACGGCTACTATAAGTTAAACGAATGAAAATTTTAGACTAAACCCAGAAAGAAAAAACATCAAATCCATGGCTTCTCTTTGGCAACTTTCTCTTCTTTTACTATTCCCTCTGTTATTTTTCTTCTTGAAAAGGAAACTACAAGCTAAGACTCGTATAAAGAATCATCCCCCAGGCCCTCCTAGCCTTCCAATTATCGGCAATTTTCACCAACTTGGAGTATTGCCTCATCAATCTTTGTGGCAACATTCTAAGAAATACGGTCCTGTCATGCTCGTAAAACTTGGTCGTGTTCCTACTGTTATCATTTCTTCTTCAGGAGCAGCAAAGGAACTCTTCAAAACTCATGATCTGAACAGTTGTAGCAGACCTCTTTTGACTGGTAGCGGAAAGCTATCTTACAACTATCTTGATATAGCTTTTACACCTTATGGAGATTACTGGAGAGATATGAGAAAGCTTTGTGTTCTTGAACTCTTTAGTGCTAAAAGAGTGCAGTCTTTTCAATTCATTAGAGAACAAGAGGTGTCTTTGCTAATTGATTCCATTTCTAAATCTTCTTCTTCTTGTCCTGTAGATCTGAGTGAAAAAGCTATGACCCTTACTGCTAATATAATATGTAGAGCAGCTTTTGGCAAAAGTTTCCAAGAAAGAGGATTAAACCATGAAAGATTTCAAGAAGCAATTCATGAAGGTTTGGCTATGTTGGGGAGTTTTTCTGCAGCTGATTTCTTCCCTTATGTAGGTTGGATTGTTGATAGAATAACTGGTCTCCATGCAAGACTCGAAAGAAACTTTCAAGAATTTGATACTTTCTATCAGAAGATCATTGATGATCACATCCAAAAAGGAAGAAAAGACGGGAGTCAACAAGTAGAAGATATTATTGATGTTTTGCTTGAACTGGAAAAATCTCACCGTGAAGAATTTGGAGCTTTTCAATTTTCCAAAGATCATATTAAAGCTATTCTTATGGTAAGCCAAATAATTCTTTGTTCTTTTTCACTCTTCTATTTATTTATTAGAGGAATAATGCATCTTACAGAAATAGAGTGTCATATTTTCTTAATGATTTTTATCATAAAAGGATTAAGAAATAAGTATAAAAAAGTACGACGTGGTTTAACTGTTTTACAATTTTTAATAATGTGTTTTTTTCTTTCAAATAAAAAAGTATGTGGTTATAAATCACAAAAACAAAGTATCTCGCCGTTAAAAAAAATTATATTCGTAAGAATTTAGCCATTTTTATTTCGATTAGCCATCATTATTAGATATTGCTCGTATTTGATAACTTTTAATTTTATTTTTTGATCAGCAAATTGCAATTTAAAAAATTTCTAATATGATGGAATCGATTTGATAGTTAAATATCAACATTCCAAGTTGTTAAATTCTAAATTCAAACATAAACAACGTAATAATTATAGATGATCGGAGTAAAAATAGTTGAATCCTTACAAATCGAGATTTTTTAATAGTAAAATACTTTTTTATCACAATTTGTAACCACATACCTCTTTTTATTTAAAATTTAAATGTATATATTAAAAATTATTAAATAATAAAATTACATAATACTTTTTTATACTTATTTCAAATATTAACTCTCACCGTTAATAATCATAAACTAAAATTTAAATGTCTTTGCACTCTCAACTACTAAGAGGCCCATTCTTGCAATAGAGGACAAGTTGAAGTAAAGAGCTCCTAGTGTAATGTGGTTTTATTTTAAGAAAAAGTGATGAAAAAAAGTAGAAAAATGTGTTAGTTTTAGAAAGTTACATTTCTTTAGCTTTTAATTGACTATGTTACAAAATTCTTTATTCAGAATATTTTCTTGGCTGGAGTGGACACTGGAGCAATAACCTTAGCATGGGCTATGACAGAACTTATTAGAAACCCAAGAGTGATGAAAAAAGCACAAGAAGAAATAAGAAGTTGCATCGGAGATAAAAGAAAAGTATCTGAAATTGACATTGAAAAGTTTGGATACTTAAAAATAGTATTGAAAGAAACTTTGAGAATACACCCACCAAGTGTGCTACTAATTCCAAGGGAAACTATGGCACAATTCAGCATCAATGGGTATGATATTTATCCCAAAACTCGAATTCAAGTAAATGTATGGGCGATGGGAAGAGATCCAAAAATATGGAAGAACCCTCAAGAGTTTTATCCTGAGAGATTCTTAGACAGTTCTATTGATTATAAAGGGATGAATTATGAACTGTTACCATTTGGTGGTGGAAGGAGAGGCTGCCCCGGTATAACTATGGGAATGACCACTGTAGAACTTGCACTTGCAAATCTTTTGTTTTATTTTGATTGGAAATTGCCTTATAATATGAAGATAGAAGATATCAACATGGAAGAAGCACCTGGTCTTACTATCCATAAAAAAGAACCTCTATTGCTTGTGCCAACTATATACCAACCAGTGTCAAAAAACTGATCATGTAATAGCTAGTTAGTTAATTATAGCTAGGAAATAAGCTCTAATCTGTGCATTAATAATGTAAACTAAAATGCACCAATAAATAATTTATTTTATTTGTGAAAGTACTTTTATAAGATGCTTTTGCCTCTGTGAATCGGATACGAAGTATTTTATAATTAGATGCTACAAGCAGAAAGATGAAGCATCGAGTGTTCGACGTAGGTTTTAAAGCACCTGCATTTTGCAGTCCCAGCTCTTGTTTATCCACTGCCACATATCATGATATGGATGCAACGCGTATACTACTTTCCAAGAGATGCAACAGGAGTTTCCAGCCCAGACCCAGATACAGTTGGACAAACAGAAGGCCATGCCATAATAGCAGATGGAGGAACTGAGGGTAATGAGGCAGTGGTATATGCAGGCAGAGATGCAGAGGCAAATGCGAGAGGAGATGTAACAGTTAATCGCAGAGATGGCATGTGAAACTTTCAGCTCCAATTCATCCTCCATCTACAATTCCATCTACCACTGGTGACACCTCAAATGAGGAGATTAGAATTAGATGTTTAATTTTATCTTGTTTGTGTTTTTTAGAGTACAGCTAAGGGGCTTAAATTATAAGTTTTAAAAACTTCAGTGACTTATTTATACCTAAATATAGTTAAAGGGTAAATGTGCTTCTAGCTATAGACGTTAAGGCCATAATTTATGCATATAATTTTATATGATATGAGGAAAATTGGGTGTGTTTATGCTTATTTTATAAATTTTTTATATGGATTTACATAGCATTTTATTTCTTGACTTATATGCCTAAATTATTAAGAAAAAAAAATCAAATTCTAATGCAAAAATGGTTCCCAAACTGGAATTTTGGGTGAGTTTTGGAGTGAATGGAGCTTCAACTGGTCTTACGATCGTCATTTCGACAAGAACTGGAACATGGAAAAGAATTGGAAGAAACGGCTCAAGAATTGGTTTTGAGTTAAACAAGAGTCAAAGGGGCCGTTTCAAACCGATTCTCAAATCAACTCAGTACAAACAAATGGTTACGGAAATCGAGTGTTTATTCAATAATAAATTTAAAAGATATCGTGGTAGGATATTTAATATTGGTAGTTTAAAAATTTTAAAAAAATCTATAAAGATTAAGAATATTTAATTATAATAATTATAAAGTCTATAAAATTAAATTGGTATTAAAAAAGTAATTAATTTTTATATATTTTGAATGGTTTTTTTTGTTTAGTAGCTTAAAAATAGAACCTCAAATTTTCTTTTTAATTTTTGTTTTTAAAATTTCAATATTCTTTTTTATTTTTTTTATGAAAACTCATCTTTTTCTTTTTAAGTTCTCCTACATTATTGCCGCCATTCAAAATTAAAAAAAATAGTTAAAATCCAAAAGCTAAATATTGTTGAGAATAATATTTTTTTAAAAATTTATAAATATAAAAAAACTAAATATTAAGAGGGACTCTAATAAAAATATAAATTTTAAGTGAAAAGTCTAGAGACTTTTAAAGTATTATTTTGAGAAAATAATCTAACTATAAGGTTTTTATGTTTTATTAGGAAAATTATATAATTGTTTATATTAGTAACGAATGATTATTATTGGATTATGTATTTATCAAAAAAGTAATGTATAAAAGGTAACAAATATAACATGAATTTGGTGATTTGTTTGGAGACAAATCGTGCTATTGCCTTTTTTTTTTCTTAAAGATTATCATTTTTTGACAAAAGAAGTACTTAATATAACATTTAAGTAGAAATAGTTTTAACACAATAATAAAATAAAATTTACACTTGTATATGGAGTTGGTATAATATTATGTAAATAATATTTGAAATAAATATAGAAAAGAAAAAAAGAAAAAAAGAAGAATATAATGATTAAATTTTCTTATTTATTCATTTTTAAATTTATTAAGTTGATTGATTTTCTTATTTTATTTATCTATTTATTTAAAATTAATACAATTCTAATATTTAATAAATATTTATTATAAAAATACAATCTTGATGGTTTTTCATTTTGATAAATTTGTCATTTATGTTAAATGAGCGAGCATATTATATTTTAATGTTAGATTAAAGTGCCAATTTTTTCTCAAAGGTAGAGTTAATAGGCAATTAATTTATATTTTAATTTTCTAGTTAATTTATCCAAAAACTTGGTATAAGTGTCTAATTCATTTCAATTAATTTATTTAGTTAATACAAAAATTTTAATTTGGTCATTGAATATCAATAATAAATGTCAAATTTTGTAAAGATAACTTTTTATCAAGTTAGAATAAAATTATTAATTTTAATATAATTTACTCTAATGATCTAATAAAAATAATTAAATAATATTTTTAATTAATAATTTAAATTAAATAATATTACCAAACCATATAAGATTATGCTTTTATAAAATTAAAATAAAGTCTTTCATTTTAGCAATACAGTTTAGTCTTAGTTTCTAATGGAAAATAATAATTTAAAATTTTTTAGTTCAAATTAGATCTGGATCTTGATCTGAAAAAATATCGGACATTTTAAAAAATTATTTAATTTAATATTGTCAAAATCTATTTAAAATATATATATATTTTAAATTTATAAATCATATATATAATCATCGAGTGAAGATTTAAGACGAGTTACAAACTAATTAAATTATTATTTTTATTAAAAATTAAGACTAAAAATTGCTAGAATTTTGATTTTATTCTATTTTTGTAAGAATATAATTTTATATGAGTTCGATAATATTATTTAATTTGTAATTTTTAATTAAAAATATTATGTAATTATTTTTACTTAATATTATGAATAAATTATCTTAAAATCAAATAATTTTACTTTAATTCAGTAAAAAATATGATTTTATATATTTGACAATTAGTATAACGTTTAAGAACTAAAATTTCTTTTAATTGGATTAAATTGACTTTTTTTACTAAATTACTATATAAATTAATAAAAAAAATTTAGAATCTATATGAATTGTCAATTGAATCCAAATTCAAGAGGCAAAGTTGACATTTTAGCAGCTAATGTTATGCATTGCATATCTCTTTAATTTCTTTTACTATTGAAAATTAGAAGAATAACTGAACTTTGAGAAAATTAAAAAATAAATAGAAAAAGAAAAGAAAGAAAAGGAGAAAGAATTTTGGTTTTCAAAAGGGAAGATGTAAACATGCCCCTAAATCTTAGAGCATTTAAGCCTCTATTTAATATTTTGACAAAAATAAACACCTCTTTTAACTTTAATTATATTACAAACTCCTCATTAATTGAGGCCCTAATCAAATTCTTAACACAAATAAACACATTTTTAACTTTAGCTATATTACAATTCTTATTTGCAATTTAAAAGGTGTCTTACAACAGGCATTTTTCAGTTTTAGAACTAAAAAATTTAAGTGAAATAAAATTTGTTAAATATGTTACTTTAAAAAAAGAAAGATAGAACTTAAAAAAAAAAATAATTATATAAATTTAAAAAATTTTAAAAATAAAAAATTATGTAAAAAAGAGAAAGCGTATTCAAAACATTACTTTCATATATATAAAGATATAGACTTATGTTATTTGGTTGAATTGCTATTGCACGTGTTCATATTTGCATTGAATTTAGAAGTAATAATCAATGAAAAAAATAATTTTTATTTTATTTTTTTAGTGTATATTTATTTAAATTTAATATAGAACGCGTTAGACAAGATTTTTATGAATAGTAAAATTATTCCCTAAGAATTTTAACACACTTATATATTTAAAGTTTAAATTCGAAATTTAATTAAACTAGAAAAAACTCTTACTATGTTATCTATTTTTGGATAAAAGTCATTTTCTGTTATGCTACGGAGTCTATAATTGTAAAGTTTCCAACTTGTTCAATGAACATCGAAATTAAAGTTCATTTTTTATGAAATAAAAAAAATATTATGACAAAAAACCATAAAAAAATAGAAATATATAATTTAAAATATAGAAATAATTAGAAATAGAAAACAAGTACAAGAAAGCAACTTATAAATTTCAGAAAAATAGAGATTCATAAAAAAATTGAAAAATCAACAAAAATACAACGCAAAAATAGAGATTCATATAAAATATTTATATATATTTTTATTATTATTAGTTATGATATATACATAAAATTTAAATAAAAATTTATTATTTAGGAATTTTCCTATAAAATATAAAATAGAGAAGCTCTGTATATATAATATATATTTTCTATTTTATTTTTATTTTTATAAATAAAAATATTAAATATTTTTATATTAAATAGTAATTTTATTAGTAAAAATATAAAACGTACAAATATCAATTATTGTTTTTATTTTTATATTCAATAAATTTATTAGAAATTATAGAAATGCTCTATACGCTCTTAGCTTCCCGAGTCCATCTAATTAGGAACATGCAGCTAGGAACTCTGGGTCGTTTTCCATAGCATGCATAACATCAGGATTAAGGCAAATTTGAAGATCTATATTGCATTCTTTAGCTCCTGGAAATACAATTATCTTCCCGTCAAACTTGTTTCCAAGCCCACTTCTGACTGCAATTGGTCTTCCCCAACCGAAATCATTACCATAAACATTGAACCGAGGCGAATTGCCTACGCCTAAAGCATTTTTTGAAAGTTCACTTACAGTTCCTAGATTAGGACTCTTTATCCAGGATTCTATGTCGTTCCTTATATTGTCTTCCGTGTAACATGCAATGGCCTTGTTCATCTGTAGCGCTGCGTACCCAAGTCCCTGCTGCTCATCTAGTGGCTCTCTTACTTGCGAATTCACTTTCCTAAATCAGAAATGCATTTCCAAAATAACCTTTCGGTAATTTTGACTGAAGCATTCTTGATCTAACTTCAATTGGCAGGCGGAAAGTTGTTTCTTGACTAGGGTCGAGTTGTTTGTTTCGAATTACAGATCGCCAAACATGAGCCAAGATTGATTGGAGAGAGGAAATCCTGTCAGTTCCCGCCTCTGCATTTGCTTTTGCTCTCAGCCTCCCAATAGTTTCCTTGCCGAAATGCAATATTCTCTCTCGGAACTGTGGCGGGGTGGACTCATCATCAGTTTTGATGAGTGCGAGAGGCAAACTGATGGGGCAGTAGCTTTCAGCACCACGAAACCAATGTTCGAAGAGAGGAGGTTCGGATATCTGATCCGAACCACGAGATATCTCTGACCAAGAATTGATGAAATTCCAGAACGCTGTGCCATCAGCAACTACATGGTTGACAGCGAAGCCTATAAAGACTCGATCGGCTAGCTCTGTAACTTGAACTGCAAGCAATGGTTTCGAAACACCCTCGTAGTTTTTGCACCCGTTCAGAGGAAAAAATGAGTGAACGCTCGGAGGAACGTAGAAGGGTTCAAGGATATCAGAAACGGTGGCACTTTCAGCTACAGCATGAACAAAATGGGCTGCAGCATTATTGCAATCAATAAAGTAACAGATGGTTGTATCGTCCTGTTGGGCGGTTGCTAGGCGGCCTGCAAGAGGAAAGAAGAAATCAAGTGTTCGAGAAAGTGAGGTTTTCAAGTGCTGTATTAAGTTTTCCACTTGCGATGGTTCAGGGTTGGGGAAGAGAATCCCCATTTGGATGTATTGAAGCAGGATGAGGCTGACATCACTTGAGCTTAATTCGAGCTTCTGTATTGATCCTGGAAATGCTCTGGCACTAACTGTACTTGTACATAATAATAGAATTCCTGCCATATTTAATTTTCAGAAAACTTCAAACTCAACAAGTTCATAGTCTCGGACAAGATTTTAGCCTTATATACATGAAAGGAGCTGCCTGCATAATTATTAAACAATCTACTAATATTTATTCCATTTCAATTCTGGTTTCATATTATACTAATATTAAAATATATTTTATATCATATTAAATAAAAACTAAAGATCAATATTCAGAAAGTCTCTTTTATTTTAATGTCCTCAATTAATACTGCTGCACCGATTTGGTTACCATAAAATTTTATTTTCCTCAGCTGAATATACTATAAGAAATAATTAAATAAATTAAATATTTTAATATTAATAAATCTTATATAATTTATTATTTTAAACTATTAATTAATTTTTTTCATAATGGGAAGAGATCCAAAGATATAGAAGAACCCTAAAGAGTTTTTTCCTGAGAGATTCTTAGACAGTTCTATTGATTTATAAAGGAATGAATTATGAAATGTCACCGATTGATGGCGGAAGGAGAGGTTGTCCTGGCATCACTATGGCAATGGCTACTGTAGAACTTGCCCTTGCAAATCTTTTGTTTTGTGTTGATTGTAAATTGCCTTATAACATGAAGATAGAAGATATCAACATGGAAGAAGCACCCGGTCTTGCTATTTATAAGAAAGAGCCTCTATTGCTTGTGCCAACTACATACCAACCTGTGTCAAAATATTAATCATGTAATAGCTAGCTAGTTAGTTATAGCTAACAAGCCCTAAGAGCATCGCAAATAGTGTTTTTTATTTTAAAAAGAATAATTTTTATAATATAAAAATATCTTAAGAAATATTTAAATATAAAGAGAAAAATATTTATTTAAGTCCAATAAACTCTTTATATTTTATTCTTTATTTTGTTTTTATTTCTATGAGTATTAATGGTTTTAATTTCTTTTTCTTTTTTAACTTTTACCAATAGAAAAATAAAAAATATAAATATCAATTAATCAAATATACATTTATTAGCCGTTTACTAGCAAAAACACCACGTAGTTATTACTCTCACTTAATTAAATATTATTCTTGGTTATCATCTCATATCTTTAGATTATGATTTCAATATCCATCTCAGCTCCCTATCCACAAAATGTAGAACATACCTGCACATAATCTCTCCTTGCTACGACTAGCCTTTTTCCGTACTCTGCTTCTCTTAACATAACTTAACTAAAGACTACCACTAGCTATATCTTATTTACAAGTCCGTACAATTCTCTTAATTATATCAGGACCTTAAACTTATTCCTAATTACATATTCCTAAACTCCATTCATGACTGATAAGATCTATAATTTGATCATAATACATATAACTAAATAAATTCAATAATTTTCTTATTATGCAATTATCTAACTAAACTCATCAAACTTAAAAATCCGTTTCATCTTCGATTGCTTAGATTATGATTTAGATTTATTTATAATTCACAAGCCTACTATCAACAAGAAGTAAAATCAGTTTAACTTAATCAAAACTTGTTTACTACTCTAAGAAAGCTACGAGTTCAAGGACAAGCCACAACTATAGTTCTATCTACTATCCATTTTATACTTGCGCCTAACATCACAAGAGCTTCACTATATTCTGCTATCCCAAAGTAATTTAGACATAACCAAGTAACTGATAAAAATCTCCAATAAATATAACACCAATAATTTGTAACTGTCAATTCAACCCTAGATGCAATATATCCACTTAAGATAACTTGTTCAAATCATATACTTTAACACCACTAGTCACCAGAAGACAAGTATATATTTCTCTAGTTATATTACCTTAAGAAAACTCATAAGTTTGGCTTCCATTAATTACCAAAGAAATTAAAGTAGTAACTTGAACTCCATTTTTCTATCATCCATCCAAAAGATCAAATTAAATTTTTGGAGTCATTTCTCTAAATAACACTGTTAAAATACTTTGAATGAAGATCATTAAATAATTTAAAAATATTTCTTGATGTTTGGAATTTGCACCCATGTGTCCAGAACATTAGACTATGTACACACAATAAATATAATGAGTGAATAACCGTGATGTAATGACTGTGTTATATGAGTATTTGTCACGACCCCATTCATGGGCTCGTGATCGGTACTAGGGAATAGGTAGGCTTAAGGCCATCGAATCCCGTAGTAAACCTGACACTCACTGACTCAAACAAATCTCAACTCAAATTCTACTATTATTAATGCCACAATTTACAGTAACATTAAATATTACATAACTAATTCGATCTGCCAGAAGAATTTGGTGAGACCAGAAACTCAGAAAATTTACATCTAATACATCTACTATTACTATTGCGGAGAATCTAAAATTTTTACAATTTAACATACCAAGTCAAATACACCACCAGATGATGAAGGAGTCGGGTTACTGATTAAGAGTCGCGGAAAGGCTAACAGTCACGAGTTTGAAAAAAAATAAAAATAAATTGAAACTGTCAGTCTCGAGAGTGAGTTAAAATCAAATAATCTTGAGACTATTGCATTCTTTACAAAAAATATAAATGATTTGAATCAGTATATCAAACCATGCACATAAATACCAATCATACTATAATCATACCATAATAAATAAATAAATAAATAAATAAAAATATATTTTTACTTTTACGGGACGAGTGGCTCAGTAGAACCTTAACCCCAAATTCTAGTAGCCTTTCGGCTCTCTTAATCCAATAGGTCTGGCGCCCAGAGAGCAAGCTCGATCAGGGTCCTTACCTCCAGCCTGAACACTTGAATTCCAACTAAGCCGGCGCCCAGAGAGCGTTGCTCGATCAGGGACCTTAACTCCGGCAAACAACTGAACTCAGCCCAGAGAGCAATGCTCGATCAGGGCAAACAAATCCATAATAATCTTATGTCCATGATTATTACGGGTGCGCACGCGGTCCTGATGTAACCCACCAGGTGGCATGTTCTACAAAAGCCACATTTCCCAAAACGCAATCATCACATTTAATAAATATCATTGTCTAATGAAATCATTCAACACATATTGAAATAAAGATTAAAAATTTAGGGTAAGGCAACGTGCAATTCGTGTGAAAAAATAATAATAATATTTATATTATTATAACGTTACTAATAATAATATTTATATTATTTTCAATAATTAATAATCAAGTACAATTCTTTATATTGCGATACTAATAATCATATTAAGCATAAATTTCTAAAATAGCATATTAAATTCAGACTTAGCAATAGTGCAACGATTTAGTGACTTTAACTCACAGATTTGGCGACCTTCTAGCTCTGCTCCGGTGCCTCGGTTGGAGCGAGCTGAATAAACAGATCATCTAATCACGGAAAATAATTTATCAATTATGCTGAACAATTACAATTGACCCTAGGTCTAGATTCCTAGGACTGACTGTCTAAGAATCTCGACTCGACTAAATTCTACCGAAAATTCGGTAGAACCTCCCCTACAACACGGACATTTACCCCCTGTAAAATGGGTCCAAGACCTGCCAGAAAAACACTTCAAAAATCCAACAATCCAAATAACGAGAGTCGGGTTCCCAAACTTCACTATTTTTTCCAACTCCGCCACACAACACAAAAATACGACTATGGCAGGCAGTCCGACAAACAATTATTTTTGACTCACAAATATCATCTAATACATAACACAATTCAATAGACACACAATTAAACCAAGAATTCTAAAATTAACGGGCCAGAGAAAATTACCGAGATGCTTGATTGCTCGATCGACTCGCCTCCAGCCGCCGGAGTTCGATCAACGATCCGAACACACCATCAGACTCAAACGATACGCTGATGACAATCCCTGCTTTCGATTTTCCGATCCGACCCCCAATCATCCGGAGAGATTTGCGGACGATCTTGGCCGTTGATTCACAAACGAAGCCCGATCGCCACGAAACTGGTGCCATTGCGAAGCTTAAGCTGAGGAGAGTCGGGATACATCCTCCAATCGTCCATCCTCTACCGGTGCTCGCTGGAAAAATCCAAAAACGCTGCTGCCATCACTTCGCTGGAACTCCCTCCTCCGGCCACCAAAACTGACGCCGCCACCACCAAAAGGAAGGTCTTTCCGAGGGGAGCCTATTACCACCGAGATCGACCGGAAAGGATGCCGAACGGCCGTTGCCTCGCGATTCCGCCGCTGCCGCCATGTCACTCTACCACCAGACGCGTCGTCGCGGAAGGACACCAACACTCTCTCTCTCTCTCTTCCCGGCGGCCCCCTTTCTCTCTCCCCGACGCCTCTCCTTTCCTTTTCTTTCTTCTCCATATCAACATTAGGCCCCTGAACTTTCCTTTCTTACAAATTGGTCACTCAACTTTTTTAATTACTTACAATTTCATCCTGCAGAATTTCCAAATAACCCCTAAACTTTCCTTTAGCCTTTTAATTAAGCCCTTAACTAATTAATTTGGGCCAAATTAGAATTATTAAAAATATATAATTACATATATACCCCTGACCGACATATTTATTTACAAAAATACCAAACTTACAAATTTCTATTAAAACTCCATAAAAATAAAATTATACTTTTAATCCTTATTCCAAAATAAATTTCCAATTTAGTCCTAACAAACAATTAAATTAAATAGCCAATTTGCTAAATATTTTTCAACTTAAAATTAAATACCATTAGCTAATTAAAATACCAATTTTCCCAAAATTCTTTTATAAAAACACCCTTTACAAATTCTTTCATAATTCTCCAATATATAATTTTATTTATATATATATACATTTGGAAAAAATTTGAATAACCAAAAATATAATTTACCCTTCAAATAATTTACTTGATTAATTTCTTAAAATTTCAAACTAATTGGGTATAGAAAAATAACTCATTTATTCATTTAAATATCAAATTTCAAAATTGCATTTAAATCATTCTAATTAAACCAAATAAAAATAAAATAAAATAAAATTGATTTAAATAAAAACTCATTATTAATCATTATTAATATAATCATTATTAAAGAAAATTTTCGGGTATTACAGTATTGATGCGATATAGACTGCATGATATGATTCTGGACAGAAATAGTCAAGTTCTGAAATAATAAAAACTTTTCAAATGATTTAAATTTCAAAATTCACTTGCATAAATGTCCTCACAAATCACTTGCCATCAACAAGCTTGTTCACCATCATCGAATCAGAACTAAAGCTTTCAACTGTCAAAAGCGTCTAAATTCTTTAAAATTAGGGGTAGGAAATCTCGTATCATAAACAAAAACTCATTTCTCATACTAAAATGGAATTAGATTTTTAATCTTAAGAAAACATTACTTTAAATTCCTTAAAAATTGGAATCTTCTTGGATGTTCAACCATAATACTTAATTCTTTAATTCTACTAACCACATTTTTGCAATTTAATGCATTTTGCACTACTGATAATTTACACCTTCATCTCTATTTGGTTTTATCCTTAATTATTAATTTCTCTAGAAAAAGCAGCCTTATAATTTATTGACCCTAACTTATACCTAAATAAAGATCTTAAAGCTGATGCTTCGGTTGTGTAAAAGTAGAAAATAAATCGGAAATTGTTGTGTTGTCTATTGATCATGGAAGTATATATATATATATATATATATATACAATTGGAGAAGTTTTTTATTCTAAAATATTCTAATCTCTAGAATTATCTCTAATTAATTATACTCTATTATTCTAGAATATTCTAATCTCTAGAATTATCTCTAATTAATTATACTCTATCTTCTATTAATTACTCCATATTCTATAATATTCTAGAGTATTCTACAACACTCCCCCTCAAGCTAGAGCATAGATATCAATCATACCCAGCTTGTTACAAAAGTAGTCCACTCTAATTCCATTCAAAGCTTTCGTAAATATATCCCCTATCTGTTCTCCTGTCTTCACATAACTAGTAGTGATTAGACCCTGTTGTAGTTTTTCACGAACAAAGTGACAATCAATCTCGATGTGGTTTGTTCATTCATGAAACACTGGATTAGCAGCAATGTGAAGTGCAGCTTTATTATCACACCAAAGTCTTGCCGGCAAAGACATTTTTATACTAATTTCCATCAGAAGTTGGTATATCCATATAATTTCACATGTTGCTTTTGGCATAGCTCTGTATTCTGGCTCTGCGCTTGATCGGGATACAACATTTTACTTCTTGCTTTTCCATGAGACTAGATTCCCTCCAAGAAAAATACAGTAGCCTGTAGTGGATCTTCTATCCATTTTAGAACCTACCCAATCTGCATCCGAGAAGCATTCGATTTGAGTATGCCCATGATTTTGATAGAGAATTCCTCATCTTGGAGCTCCTTTTAGATAACATAATATTTGTTCTAAGGCTGCCTAGTGATGAACTGTTGGAGCTGCCATAAATTGACTAACACTAACTGAATAGGCAATATCAGGTCGAGTTATTGTAAGGTAATTCAACTTCCCAACTAGCCGTCTATATCTCTCAGGATACTCAAATAATTCACCATCTTATGTGAATTTCATATTAGGATGCATTGGTACATTGCACGGTTTTGCCCCCAGTTTTCCCGTTTCTTGCAGTAAATCAAGGACATATTTTCGCTGGGACAGAAAAATACATTTCTTGCTTCTCATTACCTCAACACCCAAAAAATATTTCAGATTTTCCATATCCTTCGTGTGAAACTGGGAATGAAGGAAGGACTTAAGTGATAAAATGCTTGTAGAATCACTCCTAGTGATTACAATATCATCCACATATACCACTAACAGAATGATACCAGATTCTGAGTGTTTATAGAAAACTGAGTGATCAGATTTGTATTTTCTCATCCTAAATGTCTCAACAGCTTCACTGAATTTTTCAAAACAAGCTCACGGGCTTTGTTTCAACCCATATAATGATTTGTGAAGATGACATACTTTCCCAGACTCCCCCTAAGCAACAAATCCAGGTGGTTGCTCCATGTAAACTTCTTCCTTAAGATCACCATGAAGAAAGGCATTTTTTATGTCCAGTTGATGTAATGGCCAGTCATGTGTAGCGGCTAGAGAGATGCAAATCTGAACAGATGCCATTTTAGCAACATGAGAGAAAGTATCAGAATAATCCACTCCATAAGTCTGAGCATAGCCTTTTGCTACTAAGCGGGCTTTGAGGCGAGCCACTGACCCATCTGGATTAACTTTGATGGTAAATATCCATTTACATCTGATCGTCTTTCTGCTTGCAGGTAAATCAACCAATTGCCAAGTACCATTTGCATCTAATGTATTCATCTCTTCTATCATGGCGTGGCGCCAACCAGAGTGAGATAAAGCTTCATGCACTGTTTTGGGAATAGTGATGGAATTGATAGAGGCAATAAAAGAATAGGAAGAAGGTGACAAATGATCATAAGATATAAAGGAAGAAATGGGGTAAGTGCACTGACGCTTACCTTTCCGAATGGCAATAGGAAGGTCCAAGTCGAGAGAAGGATCTGATGATGAAGAAGCCATAGGTACAAGACATGAATCACTGGAAACCGGCCTTCTAGAATAGATATGGTGAATATGTGGTTGCTGAATTTATGGTGGATTGGAGTCTGCAGCTACTATGTTGGTAGTTGTATAAATCAACTAATCAACATCCTCAGCTTGTTCTAAAGAAGGAGATATAGAGAAAAATCGAGTGCTTTCAAAAAAAGTAACATCAGTAGATACCAAGTATCGATTAAGATCAGGGCAATAACAACGATATCCCTTCTGAAGACGAGAATAACCAAGAAAGACACACTTAAGAGACTTAGGATCTAATTTTGTAACATAAGGACGAACATCTCTGATAAAACATGTACACCCAAAGATTCGTAGTTCGATAGGAAATAAAGGTTTATTAGGAAACAGAATACTATAAGAAGGCTTACCATGAAGGACAGAAGATGGCATACGATTGATTAAGAAACAAGCGGTTGAAACCGCATCAGCCCAGAATGATTTAGGAACTTGCATCTGAAATAGAAGAGCTCTAGCTATTTCAAGGAGGTGCCTATTTTTCCTTTCAGCTACACCATTCTGAGAAGGTGTATCAACACAAGAAGTTTGATGAAGAATACCATTTTGAGTCATGTAAGTTTGAAAAGAGTGGGATAAGTATTCTTTTGTATTGTCACTTCTTAAGTTAAGCACAAAAAGATTAAATTGTGTTTTAATTTCAGCACAAAAATTAGAAAAATGTGAAAATAACTCAGAACGATTTTTAATTAAATAAAGCCAAGTAACACGAGAATAATCATCTACAAAAGTGACAAAATAACGAAATCCAGTTTTAGACTACAGAACAAGGACCCTAAATGTCAGAATGAACTAACTCAAAAGGACTACTAGCCCGTTTATTGACTCTTGGACCTGAAAACACACGATGATGTTTGGCAAATTGACAAGACTCACTATGATTGTCTTATCATTTGGTTGAGGAGAAGGAGTAGCTGCAATATGCACAGACAGATTCCTTTGAAGCCTATTTTACAATTTCTTACAAGTTCGTTTTATGTCTCCGGGCTCATGACAATAGTAGCAGACAACTCCCCCTTGTTCTGGAACCCGATTACTTGAACTTTCCCCTTTATTAATGTTCCTGCTGAATTGCCCAGAATCAGTATTTTGACTAATGAGGGCATTAGTCGGCTGAGATGGAGCAACTAATGGGGTTGATTCATTGCGCACAACCCTACTAAAAGTCTCATGCAACGTTGGAATTTGGGGACTGGAAAGAACTTGAGATTTTACCGACTCAAATTCAGGATGAATACCAGCAAGAAAACTCATTACAACTATTTGTTCTCGTTGAGCCTGTTGGACTGTCACGTCAGGACTAAAGGGTAATAAAATATTAAGCTCCTCATAAGTACGCTTAAAGTTCATAAAATAAGCAGTGAGAGATTGATCTTGCTGTTCAGTACGATGAAAGCTCCGACACACATCATAAATACGAGAGATATTGCCTTTACCCGAATACATAAAATCCAGATAATCCATTAATTCCTTAACATACTCACAGTGATCAATAAGAGGAAGTATTTCACCATCAATTGAGTTCCTCGGCTATAACAATATGTGGGCATCATCTGTTAATCAAGCTTCCTTGGTATTGTCATCCGGAGAATTATCTGTTAGGTGATAAGCCTTGTTGATGCTTCGTAAATACACACGTACAGTCTTGCTCCATCCACGAAAATTGGACCAATTTAATTTTTGATCCGTAATTTTTGTCATTCTTTGGAATGATATCGAGTGATGTAAACCGATTTGGTACCACTCATGATTACAACAGTAGGCAGTAGAGAACAAAATGGATAATAGCAGTTTCCAAATAATAAAGATACAGGCAACAAAGAAAGAAACACCATAAGAATCTCATAGTGCTGCTCACTAGGGCAGAAAATTATTTTTAACAAATGATTGCTCACTTGGGCAATCTGAAGCAAAGAAGGATCAGATTATCAGATTAGACTCAGATACCATATAAAAGTAGAAAATAAATCTGAAATTGTTGTGTTGTCTATTGATCATGGAAGTATATATATATATATATATATATACAATTGGAGAAGTTTTTTATTCTAGAATATTCTAATCTCTAGAATTATCTCTAATTAATTATATTCTATTATTCTAGAATATTCTAATCTCTAGAATTATCTCTAATTAATTATACTCTATCTTCTATTAATTACTCCATTTTCTATAATATTCTAGATTATTCTACAACAGGTTGCTAGAGTCCAAGTAAACCTATACTCTGATACCAACTGTAATGTCCCGGCTCGAACTGGGCCTAACTATCCAATTTGCTAATTCTCAATCTTCATTTTTCTAGACTATGGAGTCTAGCAACCCAAAGGTCTAACTGCTCGAATTCTAATCTGATCTAACTCTTGACATCCTGCATAACACTGGTGGAGAAAAATAACAAAGGGAAACAAATAGTGATTTAAATAAATTTGTATAACATTATGCTGTTCTTGAATACTTTTCTACAGAGAAAATATTGCTATCATTCTAAACATAAATAAAATATTGAATAAAATAATTTTAGCTGGACAAATAAACTTTTATAAAACTGTACAAGTAATATTCACTTCTATATGTATCTGAAATTGTAAATTTTTTTCTAGTCTGAAATCAAATAACTGCATAATCTTGATTCTATTCAGAAAGATTTCTGCTACTAATTTAATTTATGATATCATACTAAGGAAAAACAGTAGCATATAAAATAAATAATTCAGTCAAAAATAATATACACTCATAAATGTATCATATTTATTCCTGGCAACTTTGAGCGCAAAGACCTCTCCTCTAGCAGCCTAAAATGCAAATCCTAGTCATACGCGCATAGACAATAAGCTCCAAAAGGCACCACCTAGTGAACGCCCCAAAGGCGATGTGTATACTCAATGTTGTCCCAAACACAATATAATCTATTTACACATGATGTCTAAAGGTGTGATCTCATAGGTCACATAAATGAGTGTATGCTTATTTATCCAGCTATATAAATTTATATTCATTTATAAGACAAAAACTAAAATATCACTTCTTATTCCTAATTTCTATAGAAAATCATAGAGTTTAGAAATACATTTAAAATAAGTAACTTTCTATAGAAAAATTTCAACAGTTTATAGAAATATAATTATAAATAATATAATACTAAGAAGTATGATGTTATAAGTTTACCCACTCACCTGGTATGCAGGACTCAACTGACTACACCTTCACTTAAATTTTACTAATTTTATCCAGGCAGCTATTCGAACGCACAATCCGATAATTCATGCATAAATATACTTTAGAATTAATCTTAAATCTATTTCTTATAATTCTTAATCAATGTCTATTATTCTATATTTAAAATCCAATTTTAATCCTAATCTTATTTTAGCACAATCCTATTAATTACTATCCATTCAAATTAATTAATTTTACTGAAAATTCAGCAGCATCTCCCCTATAAAATGGATTAATTCTCCTGTAAAAATGAATCCACGACCTGTAAGAAAATTGATACTACACACTCCACAAAACTTTCCATCTGAAATCTCCAAGAATTAATTTTATTAAATTAAATCTCCCTCTATACCGATCAATAACTATATTAATAATAATTATTACTCCTATTTAATTATTTTCCAACATTAACATTTATTTAATGGCTATTATAATTGACTTTAGTGCTTATATCTAATAATAAATCCACCTCAAAGTGTAGATATCAAACCAGCTAATTATCTCACACTTACAATACTATTTATTAAATAGCTAATATTAATTATACTTATTTTTCTAATCTCTTAGATATAAATTTTAAATTTATTTATTCTAATAAAATATAATATTCTTCTGTCATCTATCATTTATTTACTAATAATGCAATTGAATATAATTATAGACTAATCATTTAATTAAAATTTCAATCGTATATATTTAATTAATTACTGGAATTTCTGGCTATCACTTTGTGGTCCACTAAGTTATTTATTTTAATTAATTAGCTTCAAATCTCTAATATTATAAAACAACTAATAATAAAACCTTTTGAAAATTTAATATATTACTCAATTTTACTTAATTTTAATAACACGCTTAAATTTCCTCAAAGATACTTATATTAATTTATTTTTCACCACTTAATACCAATATAGTTTTTAATTAACAATTCTAAAATCAACACGCTAAAAAATTTATCTAGACGCTTGATAAACCAGTTGACTTGAATTTGGCCACCAGAGGCCAATCGATGATCCGAGCTCACCTACGAACTTGAGATAATGCATAGGTGATGATTCTAGCTTTTGATTTTTTAATTTAGACTCCAATCATCGCGAATCATCCTCGCAGTTTCCAACTGTCGGTTTTTCCACGGAGTCAGATCGCCATGAAACAGATGCCATCGGAAAGCTTGTGACAAGAGGAGTTTGAATGTATCCTCTCATCATCTGAAACTATTGAAGAAAGAAGAAAAGATGCTGAGGTCTCAGAGGCTGCACAAGCTAGGTTGCTTGTGCAGACCTATCATCACAGACCTTAGGGTAAAAAGGAGCATCCTTTCCTACAAAGTAGGAAAGGTCACTTCAACCCATACCCTATTCAGAAAGAGTCGTTAGGCAACCGTTAGGATAGAATACAAACAAGCAAATCATGTATATATATATCATTCCTCTCCTTGTAAAGAACTCAGAATCCTTATTTTTAATTCAACCTTCTTCATTGTTCTTTTCACATAGTATCAGAGCCTGGTTTCCACTAGTGATCATCATCTACCCATTTTTAAAAAAAAATCTCAGCCCTCTAGAAGTTCTCAAAAGCCGAAAAATAGAAGTAGGCCACCTCCGAGTTTTTGGATGTGTTAGTTATGTTCATATCAAGCGCTCACACAAACTAGACAAAAGCTCGGTCAAGATCCTCTTTCTTGGCTATTCTTCCACCCAAAAAGGGTACAAATGCTATGATCCTTTTACCCACAAAGCTTATGTTTCTCGTGATGTCACCTTTGTGGAAACTAAACCCTACTACACACCCTCCACCGGTGTTGCTTTTCCTCCTGGACCTTGTCAGTCTTTATTTCCGATTAACTCTGATTCTTCTCTTAGCTGCTTTGAACAGGATTATCAGCCTTAGGGGGAGTCCCCTTTTGTCTCAAGGCCACTTTCTTCAGGGGGAGAAACTCAACCTCACGAAGAAGAAGAAATTGCCTTGAGAAGATCCACTCGTCAATCCAGACCCCCTGTAAAATTTAGAGACTATGTGTCTCATACGGTAACATATCCAATTCAGAAGTTCATTTCTTATAATGTCTTATCTAACCAATATTGCAACTACCTTTGTCAGATCTCAAACCACACTGAACCCACAAATTTCTACGAAGCCAACACCGACTCTAAATGGTGTAAGGCTATGAAAGAAGACCTCCGTGCCTTAGAGAAAAATGATACATGGAGTATTGTTCCTCTTCCACAAAATAAAAAACCCATGTGATGCAAATGGATATACAAGATCAAGTACAATAGTAATGGAACCATTGAGAGATACAAGGCCAGACTTGTAGCCCGAGGCTTCACTCAAACTTATGGAGTTGACTATCAAGAGATATTTGCTCCAATGGCCAAAATGAGTGCGGTCAGAATTCTTCTCTCAACAGCAATCAATCAGGGCTGGAATCTGTTTCAAATGGATGTCAAGAACGCCTTCCTACAAGGTAATTTAGAAGAGGAAGTTTACATGAGACTTCATCCTGGTCATAAGTCAATCTCAGACGCTTCCCGGGTATGTAAGCTAAAGAAGGCTATCTATGGCCTAAAACAGTCTCCAAGAGCATGGTATGTCAAACTCAACCATTTTTTATTAAGTATTAATTTCAGTAAATGTGAATCTAACTCATCTATGTTCCTTAAAACCACTCTTAATCACACCATTGTTATCTTAGTGTATGTTGATGATATTATAATAACAGGGAATGATGATCAAGGAATAGAGAATGTCAAACAAAGTCTAAAACGAGAGTTCGATATCAAAGATCTTGGTCAACTGTCATATTTTCTAGGCATAGAAATGGCAAAATCCAATAAGGGCTTATTTCTATCTCAAAGGAAATATACCCTCGACCTCTTGAAAGAAACTGGAAAAATAGGCGCCAAACCTGCCATCACCCCTATGGAAACCAAAATTAAACTTAACTTAGAAGATGAAGAACCCTTAACCAACATAGGGCACTATCAGCGCCTGGTAGCGAAATTGATTTATCTTACTATGAGTAGACTTGACATTTCATTTGCAATTAGTATGGTGAGCCAGTTTATGCATGCTCCTCGCACAAGTCACCTAGAAGCTATAGATCGGATTCTCAGATATCTCAAAGGAACTCCCGGTCAAGGAATCTGGATGAAGAAGAACAATGATACTAACATAATTGGTTTTTCTAATGCAGATTGGGCTGGAAGTTGTGACAGGAAGTCAACCACCGGTTACTGTGTCTTTGTAGGAGGAAACTTGGTGACCTGGAAAAGTAAAAAACAAAGTGTAGTGGCCAGATCAAGCACCGAGGCTGAATATCGTGCAATGGCTTCCACTGCAAGCGAACTCATTTGGATCAAACAAGTCCTCAAAAATATGAAAATTGAAAATAAAGAACCAATGCAAATGCATTGCGATAATCAAGCTGCTCGACACATCGCATCGAATCCGGTGTTTCACGAACGAACCAAACACATTGAAGTTGATTGCCACTTCATCAGAGAAAAGGTTCAAAAGGGAGAGATTGAGACCCCCTACATCAAAAGTCAAGACCAACTGGCAGATATATTCACAAAGGCCCTGGATAGGCAGAATCATCATTCAATCCTCAGCAAGATGGGTTCAATAAACTTACTCGAACCCACCTTGAGTGGGAGCGTTGAAGAAAAAAGAAAAGATGATGAGGCCTCAGAGGCTGCACAAGCTAGGTTGCTTGTGCAGACCTATTATCACAGACCTCAAGGTAAAAAGGGCATCTTTTCCTGCAAAGCAGGAAAGGTCACTTCAATCCATACCCTATTCAGAAAGAGTCGTTAGGCAACCGTTAGGATAGAACACAAACAAGCAAATCATGTATATATATCATTCCTCTCCTTGTAAAGAACTCAGAATCCTTATTTTTAATTCAACAAATTCATTGTTATTTTCACAGAAACTCAACAGCATTGGCTAGAAAATTCAAAAATCCAAACTGGTGCCTATTTTCTCTCTCCACCATAAAACATCATTTCTGATCACCATTGATAGCATTACCATTGCAGATTTGAAGCTCACGACGAGACAAGTCGTTTGCCACCAAAAACATTTGCTGTCGTCGTCGGAAATGCCATGAACGACGTTGAAAAAGCTGTTGTCCTTCTTCACCATTGCTACCACCTGATGTCGTCGGAGTTGTTGTCATTACTGCTACTACACTCACCAGCATCTGCTCCGTCGCTGGCCACAACCATCACACCTCAGACGAGACTCCTCCCTCAACTGCTATTATTATTATTATTATTATTATTATTATTATTATTTGTTAGGCACAGGTGTTACATAACAGATCAGTTGGCTTCATATTCAAAGATTGCTTGTTGATAATTCCACACATATTATTATTATTATTATTATTTGTTGGGTACAGGTGTTACATAACAGATCAGTTGGCTTCATATTCAATGATTGCTTGTTGATAATTCCACACATATTAAACACACCAATCGTACACAAAATCAACCGGTAACAATTAAATAATAGACAACTATTCCATAGATCCAAATGGGTTGGACTTATTGATAGGTCCAAATTATATATTTTTTATTTCACTTAAACTTATTTATTTAATTTCATATAATATTAGTAAAAAAAATTATGGACTAAAATATTTTAAAATGAGCTTAATAAGACTTGTTGGTGTCAAGACTCAAAATCTAAATACATAGACTAGCCATTTTTATAAGGCCTAGCTGAAATTCACATGACTTGGGGGCACATTAGTTTTTTATATTATTTATGACTTTTTTAATTATTTAATTATAGATAATTAAAAGTTGTAACAAGAATAATTTTTAAAATACTTATTCTTGAAAGGTAACTTTATAAAAAATATATATGCAGATTGAGATTAGTATTAAATAACAAAAACACTTCATCAATCGGCCTCTGTCTACCATTCATGTTTTTCGCAGTTTTCTCTAAGCTATTCATCACAAACTTTTAGCTTTTTATTATTCTTTCAAGATCAAAAAGGCTTTTGAGGAGTAGGAGTGAGGATCAATTGTTTTTCTACCTTGAAGACATTTTGGATTTAGAGGAAGTTTTCATTTTTTTTGTTTATTTTTATGTTTAGCTGTTTAATTACCAACACTATAGAATTAAATATATTAGGCTAAGTTTTTTCTAGTATTTAGTTTAGCATTTCTACTTTGTATGAACCTTATTTTTATATTTAATGGATGATTTTTTTATCAACATATATTTCTTTGTTTCGATGATTATTATTGTTTAACCATCGTCATAATTATTATGAAAATATTTAGATTGAATGCATTAGAAATATCATTTTTGCTTTATCCTATTTTGATACAAAGGAACTTTAGTTATATCATTAGTTTAAGTAATTAAAGAAAAATGAACAACACCTTTCATTCTTTAAATCTGTGCTTAATAATTTAACAAGGATAGTGCTAAATAATTTGACAGACTGGATACTATATTTATCATATATTTTCTTAGAGCATAAACATCCGCATATTTATTTTAAGTGTATTTAGATATATTTTTAAGTGTTGTGTGTTTATAATTAGTTTATATACTAAGTAACTTCACGTTTCTTGAAAAATTGACTTTAGAGTATCCACCGCTTTACTATTAATACAGTCCATACACTTACAAGTACTAAATTTTGACACATTACTTATAACCTTATTTAAAAAATATTCTTAAATCCTTTTAGTTCTATTTACATTCTTATATATATATACACACACGCTAAATTAAGTTAAAATAATAGATTTGATTTTTTTTAATTTAATAGATTAATTATTTTTAAATTATTTTTATCAAAACTATTAATTTTTAAAAAACAGTTTCCAAAATTAAAACACTTATAATAATTTGTTAAAAGAAAATATTTTTGTCCATCAATGCTTTTGTTAAAAAGAAAATACTTTGCATTTAAGGTCCAGCTTAAGTAGCAAAAACGTAGAAGTGACGTCTTCTCCTCTATACTAAATAAATTTTTGCTCCGTTAGCTCTTTCGTGAATAAAAAAAAATAGTTTGATAATAATTTCTGAAAAATTTATTAATTAATCACTTTCTATTATCTTGGTCTCTCTTGAACTCTTAGAATTTCTTTTCTTTTTTTTTTCTTCCTGTAAATAGTTTTCTTTCAACTTCTCGGATTAATGTAATTGATTATTCGATTTAGGGGTCACGAGACTGTCTACTACCAAAGGATTATTCGAATTTCTGTTAAATGATGGCTTGGCCATCAGTTTTGTTAGGCCGTTGTCTTTTTCCATTTAAAGGTTTGTGTTCTCTAGACCTGTTCATGGGCCTGGGTATCCGCCCGGCCCGCACTTTTCGGGCTGGGTTTAGACAATAATTTTTGAATACAAGCCCGGCCCGACATGATGTCTAGTTTAGTTAGTAAAAAAAAAAATCATACACAACACTCGGACCTGTGACCTTCAACTTATAATTAAGTGTCAATACCACTTAGCTACCTATTATTTCTATTTATAGTTTTATTGTTATTAATAATATATTAATCAAAACAAAACCTTGAATCTAAATATAACTACAATTTGGGACAGATTTAATAATTGGTCGGGCCAAGCCGGGCTAGGTCGGGCTTTTTAAAAAATTTCGGGCTCAGACTTGGACTCAGAGACATCAAAAAATTTTTGGGCCTGGGCGGCCTCGGGCTTATCCAAAATCAAGTCAGGCCTGGTCAGGCCCGACCTAAGCCCGCCCAGGCTCGACCCATGAACAAGTCTAGTGGTCTCACATGCTAAATAGTCTCATCTAAAAACTATTGAGAATTCGATTATAAAGTTAAAAAAAGTATTGAGAATTTGTATACGTATTCTTTTATGTATATGTTATTTAGAATTAATTAGTTAACTTCTACGTTAGTATCTCATATGGAATATCAGATTCATAATATAATTATTCTAATTAATAATGATACAATCAAAAGACAATTAAAAAGTAAATGTTAAATTATATACGACAATTTTTGACAATTCGAGTAAGAAGATTTTTTACTCGGACTTGTTATATATTTCATTTATACATCAAATGGATAAATTACTGACACATATTTATTAATTTTAAATAGTAAAATATGTATTAAAATATGCAATAATGATGTGTAAAGTATTCACATATTTGTATCATTTTCTTATTAATTGTAGCTATACACTAAAATCAATTTGAAATGATAAATATAATTTGACTAGTATCCATGAATGTTGAGCAGCCGGTTTAGACTAACCAAATTTTGATGGCAAAACTAACGTATTTGGGAAATTATTACCTGCATATAAGAGGCCTAACTTATTTCCATGGTTAGCTTACGGCTACTATAAATTAAATGAATGAAAATTTTAGACTAAACCCAGAAAGAAAAAACATCAAATCCATGGCTTCTCTTTGGCAACTTTCTCTTCTTTTACTACTCCCTCTGTTATTTTTCTTCTTGAAAAGGAAACTACAAGCTAAGACTCGTATAAAGAATCATCCCCCAGGCCCTCCTAGCCTTCCAATTATCGGCAATTTTCACCAACTTGGAGTATTGCCTCATCAATCTTTGTGCCAATATTCTAAGAAATACGGTTCTGTCATGCTCGTAAAACTTGGTCGTGTTCCTACTGTTATCATTTCTTCTTCAGGAGCAGCAAAGGAACTCTTCAAAACTCATGATCTGAACAGTTGTAGCAGACCTCTTTTGACTGGTAGCGGAAAGCTATCTTACAACTATCTTGATATAGCTTTTACACCTTATGGAGATTACTGGAGAGATATGAGAAAGCTTTGTGTTCTTGAACTCTTTAGTGCTAAAAGAGTGCAGTCTTTTCAATTCATTAGAGAACAAGAGGTGTCTTTGCTAATTGATTCCATTTCTAAATCTTCTTCTTCTTGTCCTGTAGATCTGAGTGAAAAAGCTATGACCCTTACTGCTAATATAATATGTAGAGCAGCTTTTGGCAAAAGTTTCCAAGAAAGAGGATTAGGCCATGAAAGATTTCAAGAAGTGATTCATGAAGGTTTGGCTACGTTGGGGAGTTTTTGTGCAGCTGATTTCTTCCCTTATGTAGGTTGGATTGTTGATAGAATAACTGGTCTCCATGCAAGACTGGAAAGAAACTTTCAAGAATTTGATACTTTCTATCAGAAGATCATTGATGATCACATCCAAAAAGGAAGAGAAGACGGGAGTCAACAACAAGAAGATATTATTGATGTTTTGCTTGAACTGGAAAAATCTCACCGTGAAGAATTTGGAGCTTTTCAATTTTCCAAAGATCATATTAAAGCTATTCTTATGGTAAGCCAAATAATTCTTTGTTCTTTTTCACTCTTCTATTTATTTATTAGAGGAATAATGCATCTTTTCTTAATAACTTTTATCATAAAAGTATTGAGGGATAAAGGATAAGAATAAAAAAGTACGACGTTGATTAACTGTTTTACAACTTTTAATATGTATTTTTTTTTCTAAATAAAGAAATATATATTTTTTTTCTAGATAAAGAAATATGTAGTTATAAATCATAAAAAAAAGATATCTTACCATTAAAACATATTATATTCACAAGAATTTAGCTATTTTTATTTTGATCAGCAATCATTATCAGATATTTACTTGTATTTGATAACTCTTAATTTTGTTCTTTGATTAACAAATTGCGATTTTAAAAGTTTTTAATATAATAAAATCGATTTGACGGTTAAATATTAACATTTTGAATTATTAAACTCTAAATTCAAATATAAACAACATAATAATTATGTATGATCGGAATGAATATGGTTGAGTCCTTACAAATCAAGACTTTTTAACAGTAAAATATTTTTTTATTATAATTTATAACCATATGTCTCTTCTTATTTAAAATTTAAATACATATATTAAAATTATAAAATAAAAAAAACTACATAGTATTTTTTTTTTTTTACTTATTTCAAATATTAACTCCCACTGTTAATAATCATAAACTAAAATTTAAATGTCTTTGCACTCTCAACTACTAAGAGGCCCATTCTTGCGATACAGGACAAGTTGAAGTAAAGAGCTCCTAGTGTACTGGTTTTACTTTGTGAAATTTAAATTTATCAGGCTATAGAGGAGAAAAAGTGATGAAGAAATATGTGTTACTTTTAGAAAGTCGCATTTCTTTAGCTTTTAATTGACTATGGTACAAAATTCTTTATTCAGAATATTTTCTTGGCTGGAGTGGACACTGGAGCAATAACCTTAGTATGGGCTATGACAGAACTTATTAGAAACCCAAGAGTGATGAAAAAAGCACAAGAAGAAATAAGAAGTTGCATCGGAGATAAAAGAAAAGTATCTGAAATTGACATTGAAAAGCTTGGATACTTAAAAATAGTATTGAAGGAAACTTTGAGAATACACCCACCAGGTGTGCTACTAATTCCAAGGGAAACTATGGCACAATTCAGCATCAATGGGTATGATATTTATCCCAAAACTCGAATTCAAGTAAATGTATGGGCGATGGGAAGAGATCCAAAAATATGGAAGAACCCTCAAGAGTTTTATCCTGAGAGATTCTTAGACAGTTCTATTGATTATAAAGGGATGAATTATGAACTGTTACCATTTGGTGGTGGAAGGAGAGGCTGCCCCGGTATAACTATGGGAATGACCACTGTAGAACTTGCACTTGCAAATCTTTTGTTTTATTTTGATTGGAAATTGCCTTATAATATGAAGATAGAAGATATCAACATGGAAGAAGCACCTGGTCTTACTATCCATAAAAAAGAACCTCTATTGCTTGTGCCAACTATATACCAACCAGTGTCAAAAACTGATCATGTAATAGCTAGTTAGTTAATTATAGCTAGGAAATAAGCTCTAATCTGTGCATTAATAATGTAAACTAAAATGCACCAATAAATAATTTATTTTATTTGTGAAAGTACTTTTATAAGATGCTTTTGCCTCTGTGAATCGGATACGAAGTATTTTATAATTAGATGCTACAAGCAGAAAGATGAAGCATCGAGTGTTCGACGTAGGTTTTAAAGCACCTGCATTTTGCAGTCCCAGCTCTTGTTTATCCACTGCCACATATCATGATATGGATGCAACGCGTATACTACTTTCCAAGAGATGCAACAGGAGTTTCCAGCCCAGACCCAGATACAGTTGGACAAACAGAAGGCCATGCCATAATAGCAGATGGAGGAACTGAGGGTAATGAGGCAGTGGTATATGCAGGCAGAGATGCAGAGGCAAATGCGAGAGGAGATGTGACAGCTAATCGCAGAGATGGCATGTGAAACTTTCAGCTCCAATTCATCCTCCATCTACAATTCCATCTACCAAGTGACACCTCAAATGACACGATGTGGACATAGATTAGAATTAGATGTTTAATTTTATCTTGTTTGTGGTTTTAGAGTACAGTTGACGAGGAGGTGTGAAATGCTGTCAACAGTTTCTTTAATTCTGGTTACATGATTCCTGGCTTTAATGGGAGCTTCATGGTTCTTGTTCCCAAAGTTGCTTATGCTTCTTTTATTGAGCAATATCGGCCTATTGTCCTTAGCAATTTCAGTTTCAAGATTATCATGAAAATCGTGGCTAATAGGCTTAGAGAGGTTGCCTAAAAAATCATCTTCGAAAATCAATTTGAATTTATCAAAAATGATAACATCTCAGAATTGATTGCTGAACCATTTGAGGGGATCAAATTTGTTGAATAAAAAGTGTTATGGTGGCAAAACATGGCGATGAAAAATTGATATTTGGAAGGCATTTGATACCATGGTTTAGAGCTTTTTACTTGATGTTTTTGAGACGTTAATGAATTCTCTCTTCAGTTACAGTGACTCATTAATTATTTCGATGAATTATTTGTTCGGACAGAAAAAATTTATTATTACTATATTAGTTGTAATGAAATTTTTTAAAATTAGATTTCAAGTTAGCAATTTCTATTTCTTTCGTTCATTTCTTTTTCACTTCAGATCGGAAAATAGAAGAGTTTGGAGAATGGATTCATGATAAATGGAGAACCTAAGAGATATGTTTCTTACTTTCAAGGGGTAAGGCAAAGAGATTTGCTATCTCCTCTTTTGTTTTTCCTTGCAGAGGAATTCCTTAGCCAACAAAATTAGTCACATGGTGGCGCCGGGTGCTTTATCATCTGAATTATTGCATTCCCCTGTCATTTTCTGGACCCTGATGATGTGTTGCATATTTTAATTTAAAAACAATATCATCCCTCTTGATAATAAAGAAAATGTAAAGAGAATATAACATAGAAAAGGTCCTTTAACACTCTTTTTAGTTTATTTATTAGGATGATGAAATGCTAAGAATTATCTCTCATCTTCTCTTTATTAATAACATATATGTCATATTTTATAAATTTCTTTCTATCATACTATCGGATCTCATAGCGTTTATATTCATCACTGTAGGAATTGGATTCAAGCTTTTTCTAGCCCCTTCTCATCAATGGACTCTTGACGTATACGAAAGAGTGCGGTTCGTTCGAAAAATTCCTACCTCTCTATCTATCTTTGAGATGCTTGGATTTCATATTCGCTTAGAGTTCGCTCCAAAAAATATAGCCATCCCTACCCCCTCACTTCAATCCCACGAACCTCTTATCTATTCTCATTCGATCACGACATCGGGGGAACAACTCAAAATAGACTAATTTAAATTTATTAAATAAAGTAAAAAAGGATATTTTCATAATACTCTTACAAATATGGGATTTTTTATTTTATTTTGAACACATAAAACCCTTCTTAATTTGTTTTGAATTTTTTCTTACTTTTCTTACTTTTTTCTGTCCACCAATTTCTTTTTTATTTGTTTTAGAAAAAAACTATAATTGAGTTTCCAAGTTTATACAATTTCTATAGATGCCATTCATGTTTAAAACAATGTAACTAGGCCCTCCAATTATTTATGTTGGTGTCACGAGACCGTTAGTTAAAGAATAAAAGATTATTTTTAGATGTTAAAGATTGACTAAACCCTAATGGTTTCTTTCTCCATAAAACACAACATTTATTTTTTGAAGCGAAACATAAGGTTTGTTCATAATGTAAAGAAACCTAATCACTGGAAAGGATTGTTGCAAAAGAACGACTGAAGTTATCAAACTTATATGAAGAAGGAAAATAATGCTTAACAAACTAATTGTCATGTCTTATAATGGTCTTTTCATAAAATCGAAAATAATTTCTAATTAATAAAGTTAATGGCACTAAGGCAAAATATTCCTTTTTAATTTGAATGTTAACTCAGAGCATCCATGACACCACCATGAATAGTTAAAGGACCCAATTATATTGTTTTGAACATGAGGTACCTAGATTGAAGAAACGTATAAGTTCAGAAGTTCACTTATGGGTGTGACTTTATTTTATTAATATAATTTTTTTTTTAAAAATATATATATTCATTGATCCTATAAGCATAAAAAAGTATAGATATTATATTAAGAGTCCAAATTTAAAACTCCAAAAGTTTTCTTGACATAATTTTTTGATCAATTAAAAATATATTGTTTTTAAAAATTTGAACCTCAATTTCACGAATACAATCATATTAACAAAATTTTGCGTTCATTATAAATGATTATAGTATTTCTCAATTAGCTTTCTATTTAAAGATATTAATAAGGTATTAAAATGAAAACGAGAACTAGACAATAATGTTAATTTAGCATAGTAATCAAAGTAAGAAAATCCTAACATTTTGAGAGTATTACAGAAGTGCCATTGTTATTTGGTTTAATGACACCAAAATTTTAAATATTTACTTTCAATTGCGAGCTTAGTCCATTCTTTTAATTTTTATTTAAATGGTCCGATTTGATTAATTAATTATAATTATAGTCAAATTTAAATTTCGAAAAATAGGGTGACGTGTTATTATTAATAATTTACATATTACTGCTATATATATTTATACATCACATATGAGTTACCAATGTCGGATTATAGATGAACAGGAAAATAAATGATAAATGAAAATCATGAATCAAAAAGAAGAATGAAGGGTGAAGTCATTTTTTTCCCTCACTTTCATTGTGATTTTATATTGGTAAAGTAAAAGAAATTAGTATCAAGAGTTAAGAGGGTAGCATCCAATTTGACCAAAACTTTAATTTGGCTATATTGCAATCAATTAGCTAAATCGGGTCATTTAAGTAAAGATTTAAAAAATAAATCAAATTTACAAAAAGAAACAATATCTAAATTTTTAATATCATTAGACCTTGTTATTTGTCATGTTTATTATATTTAGATCAGCCATAAAAAATGAAACATGCCTTATTTACCATCATTTTAGAAATTTAGTATTTTGGTCCATTATTTTAATATTTTTTTATCAAATCTATCCAAACTCATTTAGAGATGTGCCATGGACGATGCTAACGCTAACGTGTCTAGTATTTTACATACATAAAATCTAACCTCATCAAAAATTTAAAATACATTATTTTGAATTTTATATTTAATATAAAATAGAAGAAGTATTCTTCTTTTTGCCACATTCACATGTCGCACAACACTGAATGTAATTTTGAATTCTTATTTCCTAAATTTTATCCCTGTTACCATCCACAAAAAGACCAATAACTCAATTTGACTAAAATTGTATTCAATTGGTCAAATAATGACTAATTCACAATTTTAAAAGAATTTACCAAACTAACAAACTACCATTAAAGTTTGGATTTTTTAGATTGTTAAGTTTAATAATAATAATAATAATAATAATAAATCTGAGATTTTAATGTTAATTAATATATTATATATTATAAGTATAAATTAGGAATGTAATAGAATGTGCTAGAATATCTATATTTCTAGATGTATGGCTAATATTAATCTATTTAGTTATAAAAAAGATGATAATGAATAAATAAATAGAGATATTTTGAGGGACCAATCATCTTTCTTTTGTCTACTTTTTGTCTTTCTTTCTCGTGTGATCCCTCTCCACCCATATTTCTTTGTCCTCTACATTGTACCACCCTAAGCAGTAGAAATCACCACAGATTTCATGATACATTGTAGGATGGTGGATTCGTGAATAATAATAATATAGTTTGATAAATAAATGTTATGGAAATAATAAATTAATAACTGACTTGGTAAAGTATTATATAAAATGAATATGTTAATTCGAAGTATCAAAATAATTAAATTATTAGTTTAGTAAAGAATTTAAGTAATGTAGCAATTAAGCAAGAATAATGATTTTAGATCTAAGTTACTTAATCTGGGTTAGTTATTTAAGTTCAGTATTCTTAGGTAATCGGATGGTTGGTTAGTTATGTGGCGGCTGCTGGAAAGAGGAAAAAACAAGAAGGGGTAAAAATAATAATAATAATAATAATAATAATATATAAATAATTTATTTAATTATTTGATTTTATTTGCTTGTGCAAGTCAGCACACTTGAACCTAGAAATTTTAATTTATTTAAACTAAATTAAATTTAATTTATAAATTTTGAGAAATCTATTTTTTTTTTACTTTCGTATGTAAAATTAAAATAAAATTAAAATATTTATTTTTTAAATATAAAATAAAGGATTAATTTGACATTTCAATTGGACAGCACTTTTTGGTACGGATGGACGTTTTTTCTGTAAAAGGAAAGGGCATTATGCAAAGAACTGCCCTAAGAATCCAGACGACAGCTGTCAAGAAATTAAAAGAGCTGGCTTATAATCCGCCACCTCTCACAATCCCGTCAACAAGAGAACTCATTCTCCAGACTGATGCATCTGACTATGCATGGGGGGCCATCCTCCTAGAAAAGCTCAACGACAAGGAAAATGGAACTGGAGGGAGTTTTGTGGTAAATTGAAAGGTTTCAGGAGGTGGAGGAGAAGCAAAGAAAGAAGACAGTAAACTCAAAGCATGTGATGATCCTTAATCTAAGACCACAAAGAGGCACCTCGCCATGGGGGGTCTTTCTGCTCTTTTGGATCTTGATTAGCTGAGTTAGCTCTTTTGGATCATACCAGAAACATATCGTAGCAACTATTAGAACATTGCCATTGGATCGAGAAGAAGAGAAGGGAGGAGCTTAGAAAGCCATAAGAGAGTAAGAGAGAGAGTATGGAGACTTGATTAGAGAATTTTATATCAAACTTGCTTATTTACTTGCTTCCAATGACTTCTCCTTATATAGAGAGGAGAGTCTTAACAAGAATACAAAAGGAGATTTAGTGGACATCCCACTAACTCCACTATCTACTCACATGTCGGAAAGGAGACTTAGTGGATAACCCACTAACTCCACTTACAAGATAATGACAAAACATAATAATACACTCCACTACGCCTAATGTGACAAAACATAATAATTCACTCCACTACTCACTCACATGCCTAATATGACAAAACATAATAGTACATTCCACTTAAAAGTAATAATGCATAAGAGTGGCCGACAGCGTCACATGCTTAGAGTATGTCATCATACTGGTCATCCTCCATTGGCTGAAAATCTTGCATGAGAGCGTCTTGTTGTGCCCTTGTCAAGGTAGGGTCATCCAGTGGGGTCGGGAGATCAGGAAATGGGTCATGTTCAATGATCTGTCTGGTTAACAGATGTCCAGTAAAGGTATAGACCAATGGTGTTGAGATATTAGTCGTTCTTGATTCATTCCTGTATTGCAGGGCCCGTTTTAAGTCTTCTGAGATTGCTGGAGGAGCAAGATGTAAAGGACTATTAAGTGTTCTCCAGTGGTAGCAGATATTCTGCGTTGTATATGTGTCTACTGCCAGTAGGAAATAAGGCCTGTGTAATATGAACATAGCATGGTATTCCGAAGCTCTGAAACTGTTGTCTGAGAATAACCGATGCTCATGGATGACTTTAAGAAGATCTTCTGTCCATTGACATTGAGTTTTGAACCAAGTTAGGAATCTTCATGGATATGACCCCGAGTTTGTTCCATTGTTAAAGAAGTGCAAGAGATTCATGACAGGCACTTCAATAGCATGATAGCAGATCGTAGAAAGGCACCATAGGAACTATAACTCACTTTCATGTTTTGGATGTTCAGGGGATAAGTGATAAACCAGACACCAGGGAGAGTCTGAGAAGAAGAAGTTGGGGTGTATCGGGAGTGAGAACTCCTGTTGAAAAGTTGCTAGATAGTGGAACATCATGTTCCGGGCAAAGGTAGTGACCTGTTTGGTTGTGAGGTTGGGAGGAAGGTCTGGTGGTGAGGGAGGTCTCAGTAGGGTTCTAGAGGAAGAAGAAGCCATAAAGATTATGGGGAGATTGATGGTTGAGGTGAGAAGGATGACAGGCTGATTCTGGGGTTTGGAGAGTCTGGATAAGAAATTTGGGATTAGATTTCTTGTCCCTTTTATATGCTCAACCTTAAAATCATACCTGCTGAACCAGGTTTTGAGCCGTAGCAGTTGAGGCTCGGGTAATACCTTCTGGTTGGTTTCAAAGATCTTTGGGAAGGAGGAATTGTCCATCCGTACCAGAAAGTGCTGTCCAATTAGGAAGAATTCAAACTTCCTTATCCCGTATTTGACCGCCAAGATTTCTTTGTAGGTCGAATGATAATGTTTTTCTGAGGCAGAGAACTGTCCCGATGCATACCCATATAAGTTTTCCTTGTCGTGGAGCTTTTCTAGGAGGATGGCCCCCCATGCATAGTCAGATGCATCAGTCTGGAGAATGAGTTCTCCTATTGACGGGATTGTGAGAGGTGGCGGATTGTGAGCCAGCTCTTTTAATTTCTTGACAGCTGTCGTTTGTTCTGTTCCCCACGGAGGAGGGTCCTTCTTAAGCATTTTGGAGAGGTGGCACGTGTAACTAGACAGGTGTGGAATAACCTCTCGAACATAGTTTAGGATGCCAAGGAACTGTTGGACTTGTTTGACCGAAAGATTTTCTTCTAGGAAGTTGTCAAGTTCCTTTGTCAGGTGTGGACCATATGTGTACTGGCCATCTTTGAAATGCATGCCGAGAAATTCAATTTCTCGTTGTCCAATAGTGCTCTTCTTTTCGGACAACATAATGCCATATTTCTGAACAATGGCAAGGAACTGTTGTAACAGTTGATGGTGTTCCTCTGCTGTTTCTGAGAATAGTAGGATGTCGTCGATGTAGACCAAAGAAGAGTAAAGAATGGGCCCAAAAATCTCAATCATGGTCTTCTAGAATTGAGATGGGGCTGTCTTGAGCCCAAAGGGTATAACAGTCCATTGGTATTGGGCATTAGGGATGCAGAATGCCGTCTTGTAGCACTCTGTGGGCTGAATACCCAGTTGCCAAAACCCTGCCTTTAAATCAAACTTGGAATAGTATTGGGCTTTCTGAATATGGACTTTAAGATTCGAGATCCGTGGGAGAGGGAACTTGTTATCTTGAAGGAAGTGGTTTAAAGGCTTGCAGTCTATAACAAGTCTCTTTTTTTCCCGAATCTTTTCAGACCGCTTTTCTACATAAAAGGCTTGGCAAGCCCATTGTGATGTTGTGGGTTCAATCAGGCCTTGCTGTAATAGTATTAGACATTCTGATCGGGCAAGGGCTAGGTCTATGGGTGACATTCCCATGTGTGTGGCTTTAGTAGGTTTAATGTCTTCATTAAGTTTGAAGGGGAGGTTGATGAAGAACTGTGGGTTTTTCCAGAGAGGAAGAGGGTGTTGGAAATGTGAATGTGATTCTAGACAGAATTGAAGGAATTTCTCTGTGTATGGTAGAAATGGTGGGGTTGTATCTGTTAAGGTAAACATATTGGAAGTTTCAGTGTATGGCCGAAACTGTCTTTTGAACTTGATGCCAGTTGGCAGAATCTGGAGCTTCTGAGCTTGATGGTAAACATCAAACCCTATCAGGATATCCTTGTTTGGAAGATCCGAACCGATGATATGCGTCCATACAACGCAATCAGGAAAGAACTGTATTCCGATCTTCTGTCTTGTAATCATAGTGGTTTTAAATGTTTGACCATCAGTTGCCCTGAAGAGTTGGTCATGGGGCTTCCAATACTCTGATGGAAGAACCATTAGATTCATCATGCTTCTTTGAGCTTCAATGTCAAAGAAAACGATTACTGGTACAGGTTTTGAATATTTGGAGGGAAGGATCTGTATGGGAACATATGGAACTGGAGGGAGTTTTGTGGTAAATTGAAAGGTTTCAGGAGGTGGAGGAGAAGCAAAGAAAGAAGACAGTAAGGTTGGAGAAAGGGGATACTGTATTATATCCCTCAGGATATTTTCTTCACTTTCTTCTTGCAGACCAATCATCAAGATTGAAATTTCACTATCGTCTGAGTCTAAAGAAGATTCCTGTGAGGATTCTGTGGAGTCTGAGAACTCCATTTCTAACCCGAATAAGCTTTCTGGGGTAAGATCTTCTTGTTCTGAAAGGAGAGATTCTATTTCTGCTTCAAATGAGTCTGGAAGGGATAAGGACATGCTGACTTGTTAAATCATCCTTGCAGACTTTTCTGGATTCTTAGGGCAGTTCTTTGTATAATGCCCTTTCCTTTTACAAATAAAACATTTGTCAGACTTATACCCTTGATTCTATTTTTTACGGAAGTATTTGAATCTTCTTGGGTTCTTTTTCCTGAACTCCTTGTTGCTGCGCTTGTATCTCTGGAAATGGTATCCAGACTTTTTCTTATGATTTGAACAGACGCAATTATTGGCTTTGCATTTGATCTTGAGGTGGTTCTTATCGCAAACCTTTTGGACAATTAAGTCCCTGTGAGACAATCTTTTGAACAACTCCTGTTGGTCACATAGTCTTTTATGAATTGCCAGAGTTCGCCAAGAGTAATGGAGGTAACTGGTTTCTTTATTGCCGCAACCATATTGTTGACCTCCGATTGTATTTCATTTGGTAGAGAGGCAATGAATGTATACTTCAGTGTATCATCACCATCATGTCCTCCGATGACATAGTAGAGTTTGGACATAGCTGAATAATGCTTATCCAGATCTTTCATTTTCAACGAACAACATTTTCGATCAAAAAACTCTTGTTTCTGTTGTCGTATGACAAGATCGTAGCTTCCAAAAAACTGGTTATGGAGGATTGTTACTGCTGCTGATTGAGTTGGCAGTGCCACATATTAAAGCCTGGTGTACTCAGGCTGAGATTGAAACCAATCTCTCAGGCTTCCCGTAAACCTTGTGACAAATTCAACAAGGACTTTTTTAAGAGTGGCCCCTTCAAGGGTCATTTGCAGGTCAATCCATGCCAAGAACTCTGAAAGCTTGTCCTTCCATCTTGATGGTGGTAAGTCATCAAAAGTGAACCAGGGTCCCGTGCTAGCCGATTTTGACCTCGGGTTCGGAGCTCTAGTGGGAGCGAAGAATGACTGTGCCTCTTCATCGTCAGGTTCCACAACTTCTGGACTGGGATCAGTTGCAGAAGTGTTCATGAGAATCTCAGTAATGTCCGCCATTCCTGAAGCATTTGAAGAAGATTCTGAATCATACGGACTGATGAGAGACTGCTCTGGTAATTTTTCTTTACAGGCTTGAGAAGAAGAGGTTTTCTTTTCTGCAGCTTTTGTTTGTTTTGGGTAGAGGTGAGAGAAAGTGTCGAATGGCTGATAAGAAGTTTCTTGTGGTTGTTCTAGTTGTGAGAGAAAAGGGAAAGAAGAGTAGTAAGAGGGAGTAATGGCAGATGATATTGAGGCTGCTGATGTAAAGGTTGGAATCATGGCAGACTGGCTTCTCCGAAGATCATGCTCAATTTGATCTATTTGTTTCTTCAGCCGTATGATCTCTTTTTCTTTTTGCATGAAAGCTGGAGTAATGGGCTGAGGTATCCGAAGCTCTCTATCCAGAGCCTGGTACTTTGCTGTGAGAGATGAATGGAGCTGGAGTACTTCTTATGAGAAAGTATCCAACTTGTGATCCATGTTTTGAACCAAGTGTAAAGCTTGATCCAATTTCCCATCTATCTTTTTTAGATAGGTATTCTGGACGATCGAGTTGGAGGTTTGCCAGTTTAGCACCTCTTCTGGTGGTGTCAGCGGCTTTAGTGATCCAGAGGGGGAAATCCTTGAAGGGAGGATTTCTGATCTCTTGTTCTCCGTTTTTCCCAAAGGGGGAAAATCCTCTGGTTGGAACATATAACACTCTTGAATTAATGGTTGTACCGCTGGTCTAGAAGCCAGAGATGAAGAAGATCTAAAAATTTATGGCGTTGTAACCGAAACCGCGCTTTCAAAGCCTGTGGGAGCTAAGCTCTTGCAGGTTTCATTTTCCAGCCTATAAACTCTTAGATCTGTCTGGATCTCCTTTCTGCAGGTTACAGATGGTGCTTTCCCAAATTCAACTCCGAGTTAAGCTAATATTACCTTGAATTTCTTAAAAGAAATATCAAGGATTGTCTTGCCTTCTTTAGCAAGGACCTCGATAGCCTCATCAAACATCGGGAGTGGTGGTTTATTTATCTGTTGCTTCTGGGAACCATCTGGATCCCGGTCATCCGGTTTTGAATTGATCTTTGAACATGGAGTGTCCGGTGACATTTTCTGTGGATTCTTCTTTGGATGCTGAAAGCAGGGTTCAGCATAGTCTAGATCATCATTACACGTGCATCCTGGTCTGCACATCTCTGGGGCAACATCCCAGACGAAGTGTTCTTTGACTTGTGCAGCATAGATCTGGTGGCCAGATGATTGGAAAGAATGAATAGGGATCTTTTCCCTTGGCCTTAATACTGGTTGTATCATAGATGCTTGAAAGATTGATGGAGCTGAAGAAGTTTCTCCAGTCCTGGTGAAGATTGTTTTAACAGTCCCGTCTCTTTGATTGATAAAGAGAGGATCTGTGGCTTGCACCGGCTTGGCTTGAGACGCCTGAAGCTTCTCATAGTTAGTGACCCACTCAGTTGGGATCAGCTTTTGAAGGTCTTCCTTTTCTAGCTGTCTGGGTGCTTGGACAATTGTGGGGGTTTGGCCAGAGTCGGCCATGATGAATAACGCATCAGAGGAGGCTTGAAAACCTGGGATCTGCAAATTAAACGCATGATCCTGTAGTCTGTAGACTATCTAATGGTGTAGAGTCGCAGAGAGAGCGTTATCAACTTGGTTCGCTCCTGTGATCTGGACTTGAACTTTTAATGCTGTGGAGAGATACGGATCATTGAGGGAGAGATTGAAGTTTAGGAAGAAGGTCAAGACAACACTTCCTGTGTTGAGTGTTGTGACAATCGTTCCGATCACTGCATGCTCATACTTGAGGTATCTCGTGTCCAGTAGCGACATATGGGCTGTGACAGGTAGACCCATCCTTCCATGATAGGAAAGGACCAGTCGAACTGCTCCAAGATGGAGGTGTGTGTATCCATGTTTTCTCCACTGTTCTATGAACGAAGTGGGGATCTCGAGAGTAACGTACTGCTCTTGTGTAGTAGCAGTAAGAGAACACTGAGAGAGAGAAGAAGATTGGACATATTCTTTTACGGTAAGGGGGTTTTTTATGAATAATCTGGTTGAAGTTTTTTCTAACAAAGTTTTATTTTTTGAATATGTTGTAAGGGTTCATAATAGGTACTAGGGTATCTTCTATTTGAACATTTTCTGGTATATGGGAGATCTCAACAAGATGGTCTATCTTGTTAGAGATAGTTTTCTTACATGAAGGAGATAGTTGTAAGGTAGAAGTATGGGTAGTAATTTCTGTAGACATAGTGTTTAGGGTTTCTCTTTTCTGTCACCAAGGCTCTGATACCAACAGGGGCCGAGAACTGTTCATGGTATAATCCTCATGCTGTAAACTCAAAGCATGTGATGATCCTCAAGCTAAGACCACAAAGAGGCACTTCGCCATGGGGGGTCTTTCTGCTCTTCTGTATCTTGATTAGCTGAGTTAGCCCTTTTGGATCATACCAGAAATAGATCGTAGCAACTATTAGAACATTATGGGTTGTCCACTAAGTCTCCTTTCCGACATGTGAGTAGATAGTGGAGTTAGTGAGATGTTTTAAATAGCTATATTAATACTTGTGTAGTGATTTTATCGGAAGTTTACAATTAAATAATACTTATTTGTAGTTGAATTGATTATTAATATATTATAAGAATTGTGTTAAGTTGGCAATAGTGTGTAGTTTTCGGATCCAATTTGACTGTAAACATGTGCAATTATGATTATGGAAGTGTTTTTAATAGGAAATAAACATGTCTATGGAGAGAAATTAATATGATTTACAGAGAAAACGCTGCTGAATTTTTGATAAAATTAATTAATTAAAATAAAAAGATAATTAATAGAATTATTAAAAATAAGATTAGAATTAGATATTAGATAGGATTATCACAAATAGGATAAGATTATTATAAATAGGATTTGGCATTAGATATTAGGCGAATTAGGATTGTAATTATTTTTAAATTTTGTTTATATATGAATTATAGATTATGTGCTCAAATAGCCATTCAGAGGAAAATTAGTAAATTAAGTGAAAAGCTATAATTCAGGTTCATCTATAGAATTCAGAAATAGATAATGATAGTTGGATTTTTGTGATATTTATAAATCTGATTTATATAACTAGATATATGATATACACTTATTTATATGGCTTGAACTATCACATCTTGAATGTTGGGTATTGATTTAGTAATAGAAACAAATAATATATTATCTTTTGGACAACATTCAATATGCACATGCCTCTGGGCATATACTGGGTGATCGCCTTTGGGGACATTGTCTGCGCATATATGACTAAAGTTTGCACTTTAAACTCCCAGGTAGACATCTTTGCTCCCATTGCTACCGAGATTATCGAGGTACATCTATTGATGTGTATTGAATTTTTATTGTTGATGTTTTGATAATTTTGTTGTAGAGATCAATTAATAATTATCAGATTTTATCACCGATATTTGTTCAACTAGTTATCAATTTTCATATTATATTTATATAGTACGAATTATGATATTAAGCTTCTTATCATCTCCCTCTTGTTATTTATTTATTTTCTCACTAAATTTTTACTTACTTTTTTTTCTACCCATTAGTATTATATAGGATGTCTAAGAGTTGGATCAGAATAAAAGTCATCGTGGTTAGAGCTTTGCTGTAATACCAAGAAATATTTAGAAAAATATATATAAATAATAAAATAAAATAATTGTCACGATTCCATACGTGAGCCCGTGACCGGCACTAGGGAATAGGTAGGCGTAAGGCCACCAAATTCCGTAGTAAACCTGATACTCACTAACTCAATTAAATCTCATATAATATTATTGATGCTACAATTGCCTTAACAGTTAAATTTTACATAATTAATTCGGTCTACCAGAAAAATTAGGCGAGACCTAAAACTACAGAAAATTTCATATGATACATCTACTATTACTACTAAGGAGAATCTAAGATTTTCCCAAATTAACGTACCAAATCAAATACACCACCCGATGATAAAGGAGTCGGTTACTAGATAAGAGTTGCGGGAAGACTAACAGTCACGGATCTGAAAAACAGTAAAATTAAGACTGTTAGTCTCGAGAGTGAGTTAAAATCGTATATCCA
This sequence comes from Ricinus communis, assembly GCF_019578655.1. Classification (NCBI taxonomy): domain Eukaryota; kingdom Viridiplantae; phylum Streptophyta; class Magnoliopsida; order Malpighiales; family Euphorbiaceae; genus Ricinus; species Ricinus communis. The sequence continues at coordinate 34,577,642 of NC_063256.1, read as the reverse complement.
AAAACCTTTACATATACTTCAATCATACATTTATTTAATTTGAAATAAACACAAGTCATGTAAAAACATACGTATCATGCCATGCTTAAATAAAATAATTTTTCACACACCTAACAAGATAGAAAACTTCAGTAGAACCCTAATTCTAACACTAATATTTGATTAATCTTAGCGCTAACATCTTGACTAACCTCAACTCTAACATCTCGACTCTCTTATTCCAACAGAATTGGCGCCCAGAGAGCGAAGCTCGATCAGGGACCTTACCTTCAGTCCGGTCACTTGTCTTAGCCTTTCGGCTCACTTAATCCAACAGGTTTGGCGCCCAGAGAGCAACCTCGATCAGGGTCCTTACCTCCAGCCTGAACACTTAATTTCCAACTAAGCCGGCGCCCAGAGAGCAAGCTCGATCAGGGACCTTACCTCCGGCAAACAAACTCTACTAAGCCTAGAGAGTGATGCTCGACGAGGGCAAGTCCTAAACTTTCTTTTTTAAAAATTACTCATTTACCCTTTTTCCGTCACTCTCGGACCTTTACCGGTATACTCATCAAACTAATGTGTTCTACTGCCATCCTATCCCTTGTCATCATGCAATAATAAAATCAATGATAAAGGAAATGATATATAAATGAATAGTAATCAAAAGCATGATACAAATGAATAATAATTAAATGAATAATAATTAAATGAATAATAATTAAATGAATAATTACAAATCAAAAATTCATGCATGACACGTGCATAATCTATATATGACTTTAACTCACAACTTTGGTGACCTCCTAGCTCTGCTCCTGTGCCTCGGTTGGAGCGAGCCGAACAAATGGATTATCTAATCACGGCAAATAATTTATCAAAAAGGCTGAACAATTGATAATTAACCCTAGGTCTAGATTCCTAGGACTGACTGTCTAAAATCTCGACTCGGGTAATTTCTATTGAAAATTTGGTAGAACCTCTCCTATAACATGGATATTTACCCCTCGTAAAACGGATCTAGGACCTGCCAGAAAAATACTTCAAATATCCAACAATTTAATATAACGGGAGTCGGGTCCTCAAGACTTCACTATTTTTCTCTGACTCCGCTACACAGCACAAAACGCGACTATGGCAGACAACCCGACAAACACATATTTTAACTCACAATTATTATCTAATACTCAACACAATCAATAAGCACAAATTAAATCAAGGAATTCCAAAATCAACGGGCCAGAGAAAATTATCGAGACGCTTGATCGCTCGATCGACTCGCCTCCAGCCGTCGGAGTCTGATCGACTATCCGAACATACCATCGGACTCGAAATGACGCGCTGATGACAATTCCTACTTTCAACCATTGATTTGTAAACAAAGTTTGATCGCCACGAAACCGGTGTCATTATAAAAATAGTTTACTCGCATGGAACTGAAGTTAAACCATGTTTTACTGGAATTCTTCTACAAGAGTTAACACAACTTAGCCCCACTAATTGCATATAAAAGAAGTCTTTCAGCTCATAATTAACAATGGATTTATATTGTAGGAATCCTTTTGCAGGAGATAATATTATTATATAAGATAAAACTACACATAATGAATTCATTGTATGAATATATAGTTATATAACTATTATTCATGAAATTAAATAATCACTTAAATCATTTCTTTTTATATTTTTATGAAAATTTAATTAATTATTAAAATATTATTTATATATTATTTTTCAATTATATATTATTGGCAAAGATAATGATTACATAGAGATTCATGCTAGATAGAAGTCCAGACTCCATATAATAATTCTTAGATTTGAATTTACCTTCGTAGAAAAGTTCTATTTTGTATAATAATATCTTTCTATTTTGTATTAGAATATCTTTCTAGCTGGAGTAGAAACTGGAGCATCAGTCTTGGAATGGACTATGGCAGAACTTATTAAAAATCCTAGAGTGATGAAGAAAGCACAAGAAGAAGTAAGAAATTGCATTCGGTGTGAAAGAAGAGTATCTGAAAATAAAATTGAAAAGCTTGAATATTTAAAAATGGTCCTTAAAGAAGCCTTGAGATTACACCCATCATGCTCACTGCTAGGTCCAAGAGAAACTATATCGCAATTCAGTATCAATGGCTAGGGCTGAGCACGGATTGGTCCAATTCGGTTATTTATAAATCACCAGCACCATACCAAACCTCGGTTATTTTAAAATTGAAGGTACCGGTACCGTACCAAACATAAAAGGATCCAATACCGTATTGTACCAATTTTACGGTTCAATACAGTTCGGCTCGGTGTTATTTTTGGTTCTAAAAAATTTAAAAAATATAACTTTAATCTCATCTTTAATTAAATACATGTAGAGAAAATATGATTACCAACCTAAAAAAAGTAGCATGAAAATCTGAATCAAAATTACAATCACATTCTTGAACAACCTGTTTCGCAATTCAGTCACTTGCAAATACAATAATTCATTCAATATTCAAATACAAACCATTAAAATATATATTACTGCTATCATAAAAATATTTTACAGATAATCATTAAAATAAATAAATTTACAAACTTTATGTAGCACTAAAATAAATGTCCAAATATAGCAAAGGAATGTTATTATCTCCCCTCAAAATTAACACTCCACATTTAATCTTGGCATAAGGGACTCACCAATCTCAAGATCTTGAATAATTCTACAATAAAAGTAAAAGATTACGTCAATAAGACTTAACAGCATCAACAATAAACAAATATATGTAAGAAGTAAAAAAATGTTACCTGACTCTATGCTTTCAATATCCTTTATTGATTCTTCTAGTTGGATAGGTTTATTTGAACTTCTAAGCCAATCGTGACAACAAATGAGGACCTCCGCTGTTGTAGGAAGTAAAGAACTTCTATATTGTTAAAAGATGTTCTGACAATTTTTTTCTCAAGTTTTGTTTGATCATTTTCAAAAAATAAAATCAAATTTATAAATATAATTTAATATATTTTTTATATTTTAATATTAATTTATAATATTTTAAAAGTTAATAAATTAATTATTTCTAAATATTTAATTTTTTAAGTTTTATTAGTATAATAATATAAAAATTATTTTTATAATATTTATTTCTTAATTTTAATATTTATATAAATTAATACTTTTAGTATAATTAATATTATTATTCTTAAAATAAAAATATTATATAATTAAAAATTAATTTATTAATAAATATAGTGTAAATAATATTATATTCATATAATAATATCTTTTTATAAATCTTACTAATTTATATAACTTTTTATTAAATTAAGTAATTTTTTAATTAACTTGTCAAAAATTTCTAGATAGTAAATAAATTTTAAATCTAGTATTATAGTATGTATACTAGATTACTAGTATCAATATACTATGTGACATATTAATATATAACTTATATTTTTTATAGAGTATAAAATATATTATAATCTTATAGTTATTTTTAATATGTATTATTTTTTATATTTCGATAGCAATTGCTTGAATTATATAAATGATAAATATAAAATAATTTTTTATAGAGTATATGTATTATTTTTTTAATATATGTATTATTTATATAATATAAATAATATTTATAAATATATGTAAAAAATTCGGTTCTCACTGTTTGGTCCGGATCACAGAGCGGATCGGTTTTGGTGATTCTGATGCGGATTTTACTAAAGAACCCGATTACCATACCGTAATAGTAAAAAATTCGGATCAGTTCAATTCGATTATAAAAACTTTCAGTTCTTTTCGGTTCTGGTACTTTTCGGTACGGTTATTCGGTTCGGGCGGGAATCACCGAGATCCATGCTCAGCCCTATCAATGGCTATGATATTTATCCCAAAACTCGAATTCAAGTCAATGTATGGGCGACAGGAAGAGATCCAAGCATATGGAAAGATCCTGAAAACTTTTATCCTGAGAGATTTATAGATGGTCCTATTAATTACAAAGGGATGAATTATGAATTATTACCCTTTGGCAGTGGAAGGAGGGGCTATTCTGCCATCACTACGGGAATGGCTATTGTGGAATTAGCACTTGCGAATCTTTTATTCTGTTTTGATTGGGATTTGCCTTGTAATATGAAGGTGGAAGATATCAACATGGAAGAAGCAGGCGGTATTTCTATTCATAAGAAAGAACCTTTGTTGCTTGTGCCAACTGCATACGAACCCGTGTTAAGAAATTAATTATATAGTAGCAAGTTAATTATTGCTATTAAGTTTTGCTTTGTACATCAATAATTTAGACTAAATTATACCAATAATGGTTGATCTTATTTGTGAAAATGTTGTTACAAATATATGTACAAAAATATATTTTAGATATTAAAAGAATATCTAAAAGAGAAAAATAAATAAAAGAGTTTAGTTAAAAGACTACACATATCTTAATTAGTTAAAAGTGCAAAGTAAATCATATGGACGTTTATATTAAAAAGGATCAAATTTCTTATTTGCAACTAAATTCTTATCTAACTTTAAATTTAATAATAACAACAAATTTTTCAACTAGTTTAGGGCACAAAAAGATTTACCGGTGTTATCAAAATTAAAACTTAGTAACTATTAAGTTATAAATAAAAAAATTTAGTATATTTTGTTGCGAAATATAAAGTTTGATAAATACTCATATAATTTATCATATTAATGTCAATATAATAAAAAGATTATAGTAAAATTTACATAAATTAAAATCATAAATTATACTAATATGCTTTAGCTCGTCTTTATGGTTCCGAGGTTTTAAAATTACATATATATATATCATTTGTTTTATATGTTGATTTAGAATCTAACTTCTGGATTTATATTTGTTTTCTTCTTGATAACGTTTTTGCCATATATTGTAACAACCACGTTCAGACTCGGTCTAACTATTTAATTTTTTTTTCTTTTTCCTGCACTATGAAGCTTGGCAATGTGAAGCTCTCTATCTACTATGCCTTCTATTCTAATTCAACTTCTAAATATCTTGCATAACACTAGTGGGTGGAAAAAAATAAATTTTAATGAGAAAATAAACAAAAAAGAAGAGAGAACATACAAGAATTTAGATAAAATTTATACAATACAATATATAATCATTAGATATTTTTCTATTGGAAAAATACTACTAATATAATATATATATATATATATATATATATATATATATATATATATATTTAATCCAATAAATTTAGTTAGTCAAATGAAATTTTATAAAACTAAATAAATAGAAAATTACTTTGGTGCATATATCTCAAAACTAAATAAAGGATAATCACTATTTTCAAATCTGAAATCTATAAATTCATGTTCCAACCAATCAGGAAAAACATAACCAATAAATCTAGAATTTTACATCTCAAATATACAAAAAGCTTATCACACTTTACATAAGTCACTTAGTATTTATTTAAAGATCAAGACTAATTCAATATAATTTAATCAATCTTTTTATCTTCATCTAGCAAGAAAATTCCTCCTTTTGAAAAAAAAAATCAATAATAATATGATTATAAATCATTCAATTTAGAATAAAAATATTACTTTAATCACATAATAAATACATAATCTTATTATTAGTATTATTTAATTATTATTTTTTATTCTTTAGATATGGTATTACAACTCTACCACCTTTAAAAAATTTCATTCTTGAAATTTCAAGATTAGATTTGAGAAAATTAGTCACATGCAAAAACACCATGCTTCCACTGCCACTCCTGATCGCTAACAAGTATACCTGTTCATTGGCCTGGGTTTTATATTGAAATCCAAGCCCGGCCCAGTTCGGCTCGATGTCTAGTATAGTTACTAAAAATTAGTTTAAAATAAATATATCACAATCAGCACTCGAACCTGAAACCTTCTTCTTATAATTAATTGCCTTACACCACTTAGTTAACTATTATTTTTGCTTATAGTTTTGTTATTATTAATAATGTATAAATAAAAATAGAAAATCCTAAATTTACCTAAAATTTGGGACAATGAACGCATATGAGAAAATTTGGATGCATGATTTACCCAAGCCCGGCCCATGAACAAGTCTATTTACAAGTTTAATAGTCTGCCGGGTAGGGCCGGGCTTTTTAAAAAATTTAGGGTTCGGGCTTGGGCGGGCTCGGGTTTGTTAAAAAAAAATTCAGGCCCGGCTCGAGCCCGCCCAGGCCCGGCCCATGAACAGGTCTACTAATAAGTAGAGTCCAAATCTTGCTACTATTTTTGCTTGTATAATTATTTCTTACTAACATATCTTTGGTGACAAGACCTTTATACAAAAACATCACTATTTCGATCACATAATTTATTCCAAAACTACACATGTTATTGAGCTACAATTTCAACAACATTAATTCTTTATTCACAAATACAAAATATACATGCACATGATCTCTTCTTGTCATGATTACTCAATTTCCGTACTTTGATCTCCTTAACAACTCTCAACTAGGCATTACAACCATTTAAACCTTATTTTCACATTAACATATATTTCAATTCCGAGATTAGCTTTTACGACTCACCAGCTCCTATTTCACATTCTAAATTATAAATATTTAAGTTTGTAAATGCAAGAAGGAGAAGAGAATATATTATTTATACTGAATAAATAAGTACAAATATATAGATATTATGAGAGCGTAAAAATAGATACAAGAACATAATATTTAATGATATAGTAATCTAAAATTAAAGGATAATTACAAAAGTAAAATACATTTGCTTTCTATCCTATGACATCCCCTGCAAGCCATTGGTGTAGTAGGCAATAGGCAATAGGCAATAGGCAATGGGCGAAGCTTGGATTTGAGAAATTGAAATTGTCTAGTACCCATCTTTGGTGAAGATATTACCAATTTGATCTGAAGAACTAATGAACCTAATTTGAATATTTCCCTTAACAATTTGCCCACAAACAAAATGATAATCCAATTCTATGTGTTTAGTGTGGGCATGAAGTACAAGATTGGATGTGAGATAGATAACACCTACATTTTCACACCATAAGGTAGCACAAGAAGAGCAAGATATGCCAAGTTCAAACTAACAAATATTGAATCTAAAGTAATTCAGCAATTGTATTAGCAAGAGCCTTGTACTCACTTTCAATGGATAAACAAGCAAGGATGGATTGCTTTTTAGAATTCCATGAGATCAATGACTTCCCTAAGTAAATTGCAAAACCACTTGTAGAGCGAGGAACAACTGAGCAGCCACTCTAATCACTATCCAAAAGACACTGTAGATAGCATGGTGAGTTGTATGCAAAGAAAAGAGAATCATCCAAAGTCTGTTTAATATAGCGAAGCAACCAATTAACAGCCACCCTATGCACATCGGTAGAAGAATGCATGAATTGACAGAGACGATTTACCGAGAAAATAATGTATGGGCATGTCATAGTGGCATATTGAAGAGCCCCAACAACATGGTGATATTGCTCACCATCTTCCAATAAAGAGCCTGATTCTTTTGTCAATGGAGGAGAGGTGGCCACCAGTGTATTGCATGACTTTGCATTGTCCATTTTTTATTTCTTCAATAAGTCATGCAAATATTTTCTTTAATTCACCAATATTCCATTTGGTTTATGGATTACTTCAATACCAAGAAAGAAGTGTAATAGAGCAATATCACAAACTAGAAACTCAATTCTCAATGCATCTAGGAATTTATCAATAAGAATTGAAGATGATCTAGTGATTGTGATGTCATCAATATAAACTAAAATAAACATGCAATCTGGACCTTGATGAAAAATAAAGATAGATGAATATGCTTTAGAGGCTTTGAAACAAAAAAGAAGAAGATATTCACTCAACCTAGTGAACCATGCTAGAGGTGCTTATTCCAATCCATAAAGAGAACACTTTGGCAAGCATACATGATTTGGTTTGGATCTTTCTATAAAGCCCTGAGGTTGACTCATATAGACCTTATAATCAAGAAACCCATGGAGGAAAGTATTGGAGATGTCTAGTTGTTTAAGATGCCAGCCTTTTGAAGTAGCAAGAACAGTTCTGATCGTAGTTGCTTTTGCTACTGGACCGAAAGTTTCTTTGTAATCAATCTCGAACTGTTGGGCTCGTACATGTTCTGCAGTACCCCCTGTGAATACTCCGCCGGTATGAAATGTTCTTAATGTTAGTTGAGTACCCGGCTCACCCCCTTTCCAAAAAAAATCAATACACCAAGGACTACACTTAGATTTATTGGATTTTTTGCTAATTAATTTTTTTATTGAGATTAATGTAAAAAATAAAAATATAAAAAATAGCGTTTAACTTTCTTTAAACTTTTATATGGATGAATAAGAAAAAGAAAATACTTTTATTATATTTTTAACGTTTGAAAAATAGATATAAATTTATAAAAATATTAAAAATAAATAAAAAATATGAAATATTTTAAAATTAAATATTTAAATTAATTTATTATTTAAAATAAGTATATAACCAATCTGTAAAATTGGTCAGAAATACTATATAAATAATTTTAATAAATTTAAATATAATTAAATAAAAAGAATTTTAGATATCAAAATAAAAGAAACAGACAATATTTTTTGAAATAAAGAAAAACATAAAAAGTTACCACCAAATTCGTAACCTTCAGCCGAAAGATAGGAGAAGAAATTCTCCAGCCATTATCGATTCTTCTTTCCCTCTTCTTTTCTCTTTTCTTTCTTTCCTTTTTCTTTTGCCTTTAAAGTCTCACTATTTTAACTTTCACCCTAAAACCATTTTTAATCAAATTCAAATGGGTCCCCAGTTTAATGTCTCAGGGCCAAATTTATAATTATTAAGGAAATCAAATATCCATCTCATCCTTACTGCTATTGACAAAAAGATTAAAAATACCCTAACCGACTATACTATTTACAAGAATACCAAAGCTTGTGTTTTTGCTCATGATCCTAAATTGATTGTACTCATAAGTCCCTTTTATTTCAAATTAAATTCTACTGCTTAATAATTTATAATAAAAATAAACCTAAAAAGGTATAATTGCTCAATATATTATTATTTAAGACTAATAGTCCTAAAATTAAATCTATATATTTATATACACTAATTTATTTTTATTTAATCTTTTATTATTTTTACAGAAATTTAACTATAGATAATTCATTTCCTTTTCTCTAAGAAAAAACATATATTATTATTCATTTCCTCTAATTATAGATAATTCATTTCCTTTTCTCTAAGAAAAAACATATATTATTATTCATTTCCTCTAATTATAGATAATTCATTAGATGCTGAAAGAAAAGTTATTCTTGACGACTTGGAACAGGAAGAGGACAAGAATAAACAAGGATTCTTTGTACTTTAAAAAGTAAATATGTGATAGCTGGCTAGTTAATTTTAACTAACAGGATTCTTTGTACTTTAATAATGTAAACTAAAATGCACCAGTTGCATAGATAATTGACCATAATCTCTTTAATAAAGAAACTATATATATATATATATATATAAAAAAAAACTTAGACCATAATCTCTTTAATCAAGTAAGAATTAGCCCTGTAATTGTGATTGAGCTGTAATCATGCTATGATTGTGGAGCTGAGAGAAAAAGTACAAATGAAGCTAAAAATGCAAAAAGAACTCAAATAGAAAATCTAAAAATCAATTGACCAAAACCTTCTTAAGATTTATTAAAGCGGACAATAAATATTTTACCAATCTTAATATTTATTGAAGTGGACAACAAATGTTTTACTAATCTTAAGATTTATTGAATTCATCGGTCAAAATGATGTATAGATATTTAAGGATATTTTAAAGTTTTAATGATATATTTCAATATGTAATATGGTGAAAATATGTGTTTTTACCCCATTTAAGGTTAATTGTCTACTTTCAGGAATATTAGTAAAAAAAAAAAAATATGGAGCTAAAAGAAGCTTAATGGAACAAGTTCGTGTCAAGGCCTAAAATTAAGATACATGGACTGCTAATTATAAGGCCCAAGGGATATTTTAGTCATTTTATATAATTATTAGGATTTATATTAAGAGTTATTTATGAGATAGTATTTGGTGGAGATCAAGACACTTTAAGTCTTATCTATTAGATAGACTTATATTTATATACTTATCTCTAGATAGATTTATTTAGAGGAGGATTCTCCTCTATATATATCTTTAGAGGAGGAAGGAAAGGAAGAAAGAAGGAGGGGAATTTTATCCTACCTGCTCTCTACACCTGCCACCATTATTCTCCCCATAATTCTCTACAGTTCTTCATAAACATTTAGTTTTAATTTTCATTACTCTTTTTAGGATCTAAGGAGCTTTTCAAGAAGTGGAGTCTGAGGACCAATCTTCTTCCTACTTGAAGAAATTCTTGATCTAGATGGAGATTTTACTTTTTTTATGTCTTTCTATTTAATACCATGATCATTGGGTTAAATATGTTAGGCTAGTTTTTATAAGTGTTTAGTTTAGTTTTTTTACTTTTGTATGAACCTTGTTATTTATTTGTTTAATGAATGATTTCTTTACCTTCATATCTTTATTAATTTCAGTTATTATTGTTAGTTAACCATCATATTAATTTAGCAAGAGTAATTGTTATAAGAATCTTTAGGTTTAAAAGTATTAGAAACATCATATTTACTTTAATTTATGTTGGTATAAGAAACCTAGATTGCATCATTAACTTGAATGACTTAGAGAAAAAGGCACATCACCATCTCATTCATTAGATCTAGGCTTAAAGTAAAACAAGAAGATTACTAGTAAATGGCTAGATTAAATACTATCTTTAGCATATAGTTTTAGATCATAAACATTTGCATTTGCATTGCATATTTATTTATTGTTTAGTTACTTTACTTTATGAAATATTACCCTCTCAAAATACTGATTTAGAGTGCTTATATTTACTTTTATTGTTTTGTGTTGATAATTAGTCTTTATAATAATTGGCCTCATAGTTCCTTGAGAGATCGACCTCGTGGTGAACTTACTCTTACTATAGGAACGGTTCGTGCACTTGCGAGTACTAAAAACGACACATCAAGTTTTTGGCGCCGTTGCCGGGGAATTGTGTCTAAATTTATTTTATTGATTGATTATCAAAAGTGTCTTGTATTTGTTAGTTTGCTTTGTATTTTATGATTTATTTTATTTCTATATTTTTATTTTGTTTGTGTGTTTTGTGTTTTGTAATTTGTTTTATTTATATGTTTTTGTTTTGTTTATAATTTTTTTTTTTCAAATCTGAAATTTTCTTTTATTTTGTATGCGAAGAAGAAAAACTATATTAAGTGATTCATCAACTTAGAAGATTGAAGAAGAATCAAAAGAAGAAGTTAATATCATGGCAAACCCACCAAGAGAAGTAGGAGCTGAAAGGCGAATGACTATGAAAGATTATGCACTGCCTATAGACCTGTTTATGGGCCTGGGTACCCCCCCGGCCCGCCTAGGCCCGCACTCTTCGGCCCGGGCTTGGACAAGAATTTTGTTGTATAAGCCCAGCCCGGCCCGAACCCATAAAAAGCTCGAAATTTTCGGGCCGGGCTTAGGATTTCCATGAAAATCCAAGCCTGGCCCGGCCCGATGTTTAGTTTAATTAGAAAAAAAAATGTCATACCTAGCATTTGAACTTGTGACCTTCAACTTATAATTAAGTACTACATACCACTTAGCTACCTATTATTTTTATCTATAATTTTATTGTTATTAATAATATATTTAAATAAAACTAAACTCAAGCCCGTACCAACCCGAACCCCTTATTTACGATTTAATAATCCGGTCCAAATGCCGGGCTTTTAAAAATTCGGGCTCAATGAGAGATATAAAAAAATTCTCGGGCTTGGGCGGGCTCGGGCTTGTTCAAAATAAAGTCAAGCCCGGTCAGGCTCGGCCCATGAGCAGGTCTAACTGCCTACAATTGGTAACACTACTTCATGCATAGTTCTAGGTGATGCATCTAGGAATTATGAACTTAAAAGCATCCATTTTATGGTATTGCCTAGTGAGGATGCATTAATATTCATTAGAGAATTTTATGTTATAGTTCATGCTTTCCCATTATCTGGATTAAATGAGGATCAACTAAGAATGAGGTGTTTCTCTTATTCATTGAAAGATAGAGCAAAGGCTTGATTAATGATGTTGCCTCCTAATTCTTTGAGAAATTGGGATGAAATTTATCAAAAGCTTATGAGTAGATTTTACTCACAGCAAAAGACTAAAGAATTAAGAGGTGAAATTTCTAATTTTTATAAAGAGAATGTTGAATCTTTTCATGAAGTATGGGATCGCTTCAAATCACTTCTATTGCAATGCCCACACCATGGGTTTCTATTCCCAATAATCAACCAATTATTTTATGATGGGTTGACACAACAATATCAATGTATGGTTGATAATGCAGCTGGGGGTGCTATGTTAGATAGGATACCTTATGAGGTTTATGACATTTTTGAGATGTTAGGAGCCAATTCTCAACAAAAGAGTGTGAGGACAAAGAGAGTAGAAGTAAATGAAGTAGTAGCTAGTAGTGAGATGACAATGCAATTGGTTGAATTGACTAAGTAAATTAATATGCTTACTTCAACAAAAAAATCACCAAATAATGAGGTATGTGGTATTTGTGGTATTTATGGTCATAGTGATGTGGTATTTGTGGTATTTATGGTAATAGTGATGTGGTATTTGTGATATTTATGGTTATAGTGCTAATGTTTGTTTATCTTTTGATAATTACAGAGGAAATATGTATGACCAAACAAATTTGATGGATTTTTACCAACCCATGTATCCTATGAATGACCCTTATTCCAACATATATAATACAGGTTTGAGAAGTCATCCAAATTTTTCTTGGAAATACAATGACCAAAATCCACCACAATTATTGAGAAATCAAAATCAACCTCATTATCAAAACCAATATTCTCAATTCCAAAGGGACTCAAATCCTTTCTTTCAAGATCAAGAACAAACTCTTCAATCTAATGAACAAAGGAAGCCAAGTTTGTAAGAAATACTTCAATCATTTATGATGGTTTTTCATGATAGGATGGAGAGGAATGAGAAAAAGACAGATTCAATTGAGGCTTCACTGAAACGTTTAGAAGCTCAAATGAAACAAATTATTGAAGAGCTCAATAAAGAGAAACTATCAAGTCAATCTGAACAAGCCAATTCCATTACTACTATTAGAAGAGGTGAGGTTGTCGATAATATTGCTATGGAAACTAAAAGAAATTCTTCTTTTTATGCAGGTACACCTGAAAATGATGGATTAGTGCAAATCAATAAGGAGAGCATGCAAAAGAAAGAAAAAGTAGAGCCTAATCTTAGGCTTGAGAAGAAAGAAAAGAAAGCATTTTGTAGACCTGAATTTCATAAGGCAGCTCAGCCTTATAGACCCCCTATTCCTTTTCTAAACCAACCCAAAGAGAGCCAAAAAGATGACGTTTTTTTTTGAAAGTATTGAGATGCTCTCTAAAGTTAATACTAATTTACCTTTGTTGGATGTTATCAGGAATAAGCCAGCTTATGCAAAATTCTTTGAAGCGTTGAATACCAACAAAAGGAGATAATGTGAACAACAAAAAAGCAAAAGTAGCAAGTGTAATACTTCAACATCAGTTGCCCCTTAAGATGAAGGATCCCAGTAGTTTCACCATTGATATTACAATAAGTGACAAAAAGCATACAAAAGCAATGTTAGATTTAGGAGCAAGCATCAGCTTGATGCCTTATTCGGTGTATGAACAACTTGGCTTGAGACAGTTGAAGCCTGCCACTATATCTCTACAATTTGCTCATAGATCGATAAAATATCCTAGAGGTATAGTGGAAGACTTGCTAGTACAAGTAGGTAAGTTAATAATTCCTGTTGATTTTGTAGTGCTTGACATGGCAACTAGTAGAACTGCGATTGATGTGCATGATGGAAAACTTACCATGATAGTTTTAGGAAAAACTGTGGAACTTAAAGTGTTTGATTCTCTAACTTTATCTCCTAAATCTACTATCAATAAGTGTTCATATAATTATTTAGAATCTCTCGCTTATGAACAATTATATGATGATATTCCATTTTTAATTGACAAGAGCTTTAGTGACATTTTAGATATTCGTATTAAAAGTATGAAGCCATACTTGAAAGGAATGGCTCATGACGAAGAGGTGGAGTGCGTGGATGAATGCCCACCATGAGCATAATCAGGAATGTCTAGCTATAGACAATAAACTTAGCGATTTTATTTTTATTTTTATGAATTTAAGTTTTTTTTTTATTTTTTTATTTTATTATTTTTCTATTTTTTATTTGTTTCATGTTTATCTTGTAGGCTTATGTTTGATCTCCAAAAGGTAACATGTCTCCATGAAAAGCAATTAAAGCTCCAAAAAAAAAATTATTGAGCGAGCCACATTGCGGCAGCGAATTTTCACACGGGCCCATAGCAGAGGCACGACAGAGATGATATGGGCCCGTAGCAGAGGCACGGCAGGAACGATACAGGCCCGTAGCAGCTAGTGGTAGGGCCAGCCACGGATCGCGGAACACTCTGCGAGGAAGCCAGCCGGTGACCTCCCGCGTGCTGGGCCCGCAGCAGAGGCAAGTAGCGCATACGAACGGCCCGCAAAGATCGGCCGCTCGCAATGAAGGCAAACGTGGCAACAACTTAACGACATAGACCGCGGGGTGGCCGCTAGAAAAAAAAAACTTTTTTTTTTTTAAGATTAAATATATATCCATCTCATCCACATAAATAATCATATCATTGATTTAGGATTTTATTTTAAATTTTATTCTAAAAATTATATTTATTTATTTTTAGGATCTAACTTTTATTTATTTTAGGATTTAATCTTTCTAGTATATTTAGGAAAGTTAATTATTTTTAATTCTTTATTTCTTTATTTCTTTTATAGTTGTCAATGATGTGTGTTCAAGTGTGCTTCTAAGGTTTGGATAATGGAGATTGGAATTCAAGTTCATGGCTTACTATGCATTGTAAAATTCCAGGGGAGTATTCTATCTTTTTGTTCTTTATTTTTATATATCCAATGACATTGAGGATAATGTCAAATTTAAGTGTGGGGGAGGGAAATAGAATATTTCTTGGATTAAACTTTACATGCCATGACATGAGAATTAGCAACTTTGATGAATCTTTGCAAAATATTTTTTCACTTAGCTTTGTCTTATTATTCTATATAAGAGTCTATGAAAAAATGCTATTATGTTAAGATTCTTGAATTCTTGAATTAGTTTTAACATATATAAATGTGAACTCATGAGTTATTTGCACTTAAATAATCAAGTGTTCATCTTTTGCATATGGACATGATGAATAGTTTAGCAACATTCTACATGGGTATGATTAGAAGTGTATGATTTAGGTTATTATTTCCTTGTTACTAAATTGGCTTACCTAAGTTTGTGAGATATGATATGGGCAAGTTTAAAGCTCTAAGTTTAATAACTCTACTCCGCTAATTTTAGTTGTTTAGTAACTGGTGATCTTCACGACTAATGTTGATTTTCGCGTAAAAAGGAAATTGAGATTATGAGTATGCAAAGCATCTTGATATATGTTTTGTTGAGTAACCAGGTGCATTCATCACCCATGTTTGTATTTACATAAAAAGGCATAACATCTCAAGAAAGAAACAAATACCCCAAGTATCAAAACTTAAAATCCAATGGGTATAAAGAAAAAAAAAAAAAGAAAAAATATAAGAGCTTCAAAAGCAAGTAATAAATGCCTATTGATCTCTTATTTTTAAATGAAGGCTTTGCCTTTTTTAATAAGATTATGATAATTTGGATTATGCATCATAGTTGTATCCTTTAAAGATGAGGTAGACTATTTATTGTGAAACAGGTGTGAATGATTGGATGCTTGAGTTTTTTTATTAACAATTATTAAGTTTATATTTTTAAAGAAAATTATTATGATTCAAGTGTTCTTGGGTTGACATAATCTTTGCATTAGTGAGATTCTTTTGAATAATATCTTTAAGCTGAGTATGAATGCTTTTCATGATTTTTGCAAAAGTTAATTCTGAGTTGCTATTTACTTGAGGACAAGTAAATGTTTAAGTGTGGGGGTATTTGGTCGGTCCAAATTATGTGTAGATCTTTAAGGGTATTTTAAAGCTTTAATAATATATTTCTATATATAATATGGTGAAAATATGTGTTTTTACCTCACTTAAGCTTAATTGTCTATTTTCAGGAATATTAGTAAAAAGAGAAAAATATGGAGCTAAAAGAAGCTTAATGGGATAAGTTCGTGTTAAGGCATAAGATTAAGACGCATGGATTGCTAATTACAAGGCCTAAGAGATATTTTAGTCATTTTACATAATTATTAGGATTTATATTAAGAGTTATTTATGGGATAGTATTTAGTGGAGATTAAGACACTTTAAGTCTTATCTATTAGATAGACTTATATTAGTATACTTATCTCTAGATAGATTTATTTAGAGGAGGACTCTCCTCTATATATATCTCTATAGGAGGAAGGAAAGGAAGGAAGAAGGAGGGGAGTTTTCTCCTACCTGCTCTCTACACCTGCCACCATTATTCTCCCCATAATTCTCTATAGTTCTTCATAAACATTTAGTTTTAGTTTTTATTACTTTTTTTAGGATCTAAGGAGCTTTTCAAGAAGTGGAGTCTGAGAACCAATCTTCTTCCTACTTGAAAAATTCTTGATCTAGAGGGAGTTTTTACCTTTTTATATCTTTCTATTTAATACCACGATCATTGGGTTAAATATGTTAGGCTAGTTTTCATAAGTGTTTAGTTTAGTCTTTTTACTTTTGTATAAACCTTGTTATTTATTTATTTAATGAATGATTTCTTTACCTTTATATCTTTATTAATTTCAGTTATTATTGTTAGTTAACTATCTTGTTAATTTAGCAATAGTAATTGTTATAAAAATCTTTAGGTTTAAAAGTATTAGAACATCATCTTTACTTTAATCTATGTTGGTATAAGAAATCTAGGTTGCATCATTAACTTGAGTGACTTAGGGAAAAAGGCACATCGCCATCTCATTCATCAGTTCTAGGCTTAAAGTAAAACAAGGAGATTACTAAGTAAATGACTAGATTAAATATTATTTTTAGCATATAGTTTTAGATCATAAACATTTGCATTTGCATTGCATATTTATTTATTGTTTAGTTACTTTACTTTATGAAATATTACCCTCTCAAAATACCGATTTAGAGTGTTTAGATTTACTTTTATTGTTTTGTATTGATAATTAGTCTTTATAATAAGTGGCATCATAGTTCCTTGAGAGATCGACCTCGTGGTAAACTTACTCTTGCTATAGGAACGGTTCCTGCACTTGCGAGTACTAAAAAAGACACATCACTAATCTTAAGATTTATTGAAGTGGACAACAAGTTATATATATATATATATATATTCTGAAAATTTTTATTTAGATTTGGTAATGTCCCTACTTATACACCAAATTGATAGATAACTGATACATATTCATTTATTTTAAATTATGAAATATATGTGTCAATCGTCCAATACCAAAATATAAAACACTCACACATACGTATCACTCTCCTATTAATTGTGATGTATACATCAAGCATAGCTAATAATTTCTTATAATTTAATCTAAAAATAGAAACCATCCACGCAACATACAAGTATCAGATTAATATCAAATAAAATTAAAAGCATGACACAATCAAATATGCCACTGAATTATTTGTATCATTTGAAGTCTCGGCTAATAGCTACTATAAATTATAATGAAACTTTAACACTAAACCCAGAAAGAAAAACATCAAATCCATGGCTTCTCTTTGGCTACTTTCTGTTCTTTTACTCTTCCCTCTATGCTTTTTCTTCTTGAAAAAGAAACTACAGGCTAAGACACATACCAAGAATCATCCCCCAGGCCCTCCTTGCCTTCCAATTATAGGCAACCTTCACCAACTTGGAGTATTGCCTCATCAACCTTTATGGCAATACTCTAAGAAATATGGTCCTGTCATGGATTCTGGTGGCTCCTATGGAGTAGAAGTAGCACACTACCTGTACACAGCTTCAATAAGAAATCCAACCTCTTTGAAAGTAGCACTAGTGATATAAAAAACTGTTCTTTGCTTAATGAATTTGAATAATTGAAAAAATGGTGTATAAACTTATTAAAATTTTATAATCAAGTGTTTAAACTTTTAAAGTTACAAGGTGTGAACTTAATAAATATTTATAATTTAATATATATAATAGGTTAATCTATCACTATAAAATATCTAAAATAAAATCAGTTATTATTTAGAATGATAATATTTACTATAATCTTAATTATTAATACATCTGTTTAAGTATTTATTTATATATTTTTATCTATTTTTGTTATTTTTATTATTTAGAATGATAATCTTTAGATTTTTTTATATATATAGTGACTGGTTTTACACACTCAAATATTAATAATTTTTAATTTTACACATTTAATTGTAACTTTTAAAAGTTTAAACATTTGATTATTGAATTTTAACAAATTGACACACTATTTTATAATTATTTTTAATTAAAAAAAGCTGATATAGATAATCTGTAATTTGTTGTTCACCTGCTATATATGCTCAATTATAAAAATTTACTAGATTCATACATCAAATTGTAAATTCTAAAAGTTTCAATATTTAATTGTCAAATCTTAATAAGTTTAAGTGTCTATTTTTGTAATTATTTCTAATGAATTTTAAAAAGGAGACAATGTAAATGTACAGGCGTGTCATAGTGGCATATTGAAGAGCCCCAATAACATGGCGATATTGCTCACCATCTTCCAATAAAGAGCTTGATTCTTTTGTCAATACGGGAGAGGTGGCCATCGGTGTATTGCATGATTTTGCATTGTCCATTTTTTATTTTTTTAATAAGTCATGCAAATATTTTCTTTGATTCACCAACATTAGATATTAGACGTTAGATAGGATTATCACAAATAGGATTTGACATTAGATATTAGGCGAATTATCAGAAAATAAATCATTTCTAAATTTTACTTATATATGAATTATACGGTTATGTGTTCAAACGGAGGAAAATCAGCAAATTAAGTGAAAAGATATAGTTCAAATTCAGCCCTGCATATTAGATGAGTGAATAAGCTTATAACATTGTGTTTTTAATTATATTAAATATATAATCTTTATTCAAATAATTTTAAGAGAAATCTCTTATTTTCAGTAAATTTGATTTAGAAAGATTAAAATAGTTTCTATAGAATTAAGAAATAGATAATGATAGTTGAATTTTTGTAATGTTTATAAATTTGATTTATATAGCAAAATAAGTGGTATACGCCAATTTATGAGGCATGAACTATCACATTTTGAATGTTGGGTATTGATTCAGTAATAGAAACAAATAATATATTATTTTTGGAACAACATTTAATATGCATATGCCTTTGGGCATATATTGGGTTATAGCCTTTGGGATATGTCTGCGTGTATATGATTGAAGTTTGCACTTTGGACTCCCAAGTAAGACATCTTTGCACTCTTGCTACTGGGATTATCAAGGTACATCTATAAGTATGTATTGGATTTTTTATTGTTGATGCTTTGATAATTTTGTTGTAGAGATCGATTAATAATTATCAGATTTTATAACTGACATTTGTCCAGCTGGTTATCAGTTTCAGATTATATTTATATAGTATGAATTATGATATTAAATTACTTATCATCTCACTCTTGTTATTTATTTATTTTCTCATTGAATTTTTACTTACTCTATTTCCACCCATCAATGTTATGTAGGATGCCTAAGAGTTGGATCAGAATAAAAGTCATTGTGGTTAGAGTTTGGTGTTGCTAGACT
Source organism: Ricinus communis (assembly GCF_019578655.1). Classification (NCBI taxonomy): domain Eukaryota; kingdom Viridiplantae; phylum Streptophyta; class Magnoliopsida; order Malpighiales; family Euphorbiaceae; genus Ricinus; species Ricinus communis. The sequence continues at coordinate 34,557,779 of NC_063256.1, read as the reverse complement.
CTATAGTCTAGAAAAGAGAAGAATGAGAATTAGACAGTTAGGTCTAGTTTGAGCAAGGGCATTACAAACATCAATATGGAAGAAGCACTTGATCTTTCAATTGTTAAAAAATATAAAATTTATGATTTAATTTGTAACTAGGCCTTATAAGAAAGAACCCCTTGTTACTTATACCAATTGTATATCGGGGAGTGTCAAGAAAGTAATTATATACTAGCTAGTTATTTAGGCCTAATTATTAATTAAATCATGAACTCTATATTTTTTTTTAATAATTTTATTCAATTAGTTTTAAATTTTTAAAATAAATACCTATATTTTTAATTTATTTTGAAGAACACTTTTCAATAATAAATTAAAAACATGAATATTTATTTTAAAATTTTAGTGTAAAATTCAGAATTTAATTTATAATTAGACCTGTTATTTATAGCTATTAAGTTTTGCTTGTATTCTAATTATGTAGACTAATTGTACCAATAAATTGTTTATCTTATTTCTGAAGATATTACTACTAAATAAATTTATAAAAAAAAAAAAGATGAAAGTCAATTTCTTTGGTATAAAGTTTTAAAGTTGAACTCCAGTTAATATATATATAAATATGCATTATCAAGAAAAAAGACAAATATAAATTTAGAAGTTATATATATATATATATATATATATATATATATATATATATATATATATATATATATATATAACTTCTAAATTTATATTTGTCTTTTCTGATAATGCATATTTTCCTTCATATATTGGAAATACTTTACATTCTTTTATGTCCTCAAAATCAATTTTTGGATCATCACCTTATCTCTTTCTCAACCACGCACTATAGTTAGAATATCTCTTCCAATTTGCACATGAAACATGAGTGCTTTGGAAGATCGCGTCCTTATATATGCCATGCTCCTCACACCCACATGTTAAGAGGGACCATCCTTTTGGAGCTTTCAATTATGGTCTTGAATTGGGCCAATATTTAATGATAATAATAATTATAGGGTAAAGCCTTGGATCTTTTTCATTTGAAGGACGAAAATATTATTCTGTATCAAAGGATTACTATATGTTTATTTTCTTAATATTTTTCAAACATATATTTATGTTTTGTATATCTTTAACTTGAATCATCATCAAATTATTATTTTATAAATAATCTGGCATCTAATAATGCATCATAGAATTTATAAATATATTAAAATTAATTTTAAGAAATTATTTTTTAAATATAGATTTTAAATTTTATAAGTTTTTTTAAAAAAATCGATAAAGGTATAAAAACTTTGTAACGGTCCTGCCCAAATTAGCCCTAACTATCTAATTTCCAAGTCTTCTATTTTTTCAGACCGTAGAGTCTAGCAATCCAAATCTCTAACTGCTACTACTTCAATCATGATCCGACTCTTAAATTTTCTACATAAACTAGTGGAGAATAATTGAGGTGAGTAGTGAGCAATTTTTTTTAATTAAATGAATTAAATATAGTTTGATAAATTCTTTTAATTTTATATTTTTTTCTAATTTCAAATCCTCTTTAAAAATAAGATTTCATTAATAATCTCTTATAAATCATCCAATTAAAAATAAAATTTCTTTATTCTTATTATTATTATTATTACTATTATTATTATTATTATTATTATTATTATCATTATCATTCTTATTATTATTATTATTATTATTGTTATTATTATTATTATTATTATTATTATTATGGTCTTTTAGATATGGGTGTCACAAAATCACTGTAAATTCACCATTTCTGACTAATTTCATCTAATGCTAAAGCATGATACACTTGTATACACTTTGCCACTGAATTATTTGTCGCGGTGTCTCGTATACTCCTACAGCAACAAATATTGCCCCAAACTTTGAAGTGTCGGCTAGTGGCTCCTATAAATTAAATGAATGAAATTTCAAAACCAAAGCCAGAAAGAAAACATCAAATTCATGGCTTCTCTTTGGCTATTTTCTCTTCTTTTACTCTTCCCTCTATTCTTCTTCTCCTTGAAAAAGAAACGAGCTAAGACACATACAAAGAATCATCCCCCAGGCCCTCCTAGTCTTCCATTTATAGGCAACTTTCACCAACTTGGAGTACTGCCTCATCAATCTTTATGGCAATACTCTAAAAAATATGGTCCTGTCATGCTTGTAAAATTTGGTAGTGTTCCTACTGTTATCATCTCTTCTGCAGAAGCAGCAAAAGAACTCCTCAAAACTCATGATCTCAACAGTTGTAGCAGACCTTATTTGACTAGTACTGGAAAGCTATCTTACAACCATCTTGATATAGCTTTTGCACCTTATGGAGATTACTGGAGAGATATGAGAAAGCTTTGTGTTCTTGAACTCTTTAGTGCTAAAAGAGTGCAATCTTTTGAATTCATTAGAGAAGAAGAGGTGTCTTTGCTAATTGATTCCATTTCTAAATCTTCTTCTTCTCCAGTAGATATGAAGGAGAAAATTATGACCCTTACTGCAAATATAACATGTAGAGCAGCTTTCGGCAAAAATTTCCATCAAGGAGGACTTGGACATGAAAGATTTCAGGAAGTTATTTATGAAGGAATTGCTCTGATGGGAAGTTTCTTTGCAGCTGATTATTTTCCAGGTGTAGGTTGGATTCTTGATAGAATAACTGGCCTCCATGCAAGACTTGAAAGAAATTTTGAAGAATTTGATACTTTCTATCAGAAGATCATTGATGATCACATTCAAAAAGGAAGAAGAGATGAGACTCAACAAGAACAAGATATAATTGATGTTTTGCTTCAATTGGAGACATCTCACCGTGAACAGTCTGGAGCTTTCCAATTTTCCAAAGATAATATTAAGGGTATTCTCATGGTAAGCCAAGTGATTCTTCGGGTTCTTTCCATTTTTTCTTATTTTATTTTTTATAATTTAGCTTTTTCTTTTTCCGTTCTTAGAGGCTTAGCGAAGCATGAGTTACATAATCCAAAGACAAAGATGTCATTATAAAAATAGTTTACTCCCATGGAACTGAAGTTAAACCATGTTTTACTGGAATTCTTCTACAAGAGTTAACACAACTTAGCCCCACTAACTGCATATAAAAGAAGTCTTTCAGCTCATAATTAACAATGGATTTATATTGTAGGAATCCTTTTGCAGGAGATAATATTATTATATAAGATAAAACTACACACAATGAATTCATTGTATGAATATATAGTTATATAACTATTATTCGTGAAATTAAATAATCACTTAAATCATTTCTTTTTATATTTTTATGGAAATTTAATTAATTATTAAAATATTATTTATATATTATTTTTCAATTATATATTATTGGCAAAGATAATGATTACATAGAGATTCATGCTAGATAGAAGTCCAGACTCCATATAATAATTCTTAGATTTGAATTTACCTTCGTAGAAAAGTTCTATTTTGTATAATAATATCTTTCTATTTTGTATTAGAATATCTTTCTAGCTGGAGTAGAAACTGGAGCATCAGTCTTGGAATGGACTATGGCAGAACTTATTAAAAATCCTAGAGTGATGAAGAAAGCACAAGAAGAAGTAAGAAATTGCATTGGGTGTGAAAGAAGAGTATCTGAAAATAAAATTGAAAAGCTTGAATATTTAAAAATGGTCCTTAAAGAAGCCTTGAGATTACACCCACCAGGCCCACTGCTCGCTCCAAGAGAAACTACATCGCAATTCAGTATCAATGGCTATGATATTTATCCCAAAACTCGAATTCAAGTCAATGTATCGGCGATAGGAAGAGATCCAAGGATATGGAAAGATCCTGAAAACTTTTATCCTGAGAGATTTATAGATAGTCCTATTAATTACAAAGGGATGAATTATGAATTATTACCTTTTGGCAGTGGAAGGAGGGGCTGTCCTGGCATCACCATGGGAATGGCCATTGTAGAATTAGCACTTGCGAACCTTTTATTCTGTTTTGATTGGGATTTGCCTTGTAATATGAAGGTGGAAGATATCAACATGGAAGAAGCAGCCGGTATGTCTATTCATAAGAAAGAACCTTTGTTGCTTCTGCCAATTGCATACGAACCCGTGTTAAGAAATTAATTATATAGTAGCAAGTTAATTATTGCTATTAAGTTTTGCTTTGTACATTAATAATGTAGACTAAATTATACCAATGATGATTTATCTTATTTGTGAAAATGTTGTTACTAAATATATGTACAAAAATGCATTTTAAATATTAAAAGAATATATAAAAGAGAAAAATAGATAAAAGAGTTTAGTTAAAAAACTACACATATCTTAATTAGTTAGGAGTGCAAGGTAAATCATATGGACATTTATATTAAAAAGGATCAAATTTCTTATTTGTAACTAAATTCTTACCTCACTTTAAATTTAATAATAACAACAAATTTTTCAACTAGTTTAGGGCGCAAAAAGATTCGCCGGTGTTATTAAAATTAAAATTTAGTAACTAATAAGTTATAAATAAAAATATAGTGTATTTTGTTACGAAAATTTAGTATATTATGTGACTGAATCAACTAATAAATCTAATAAGTTAGAAAAAAGTAAAAAAGAAAAGTAAAAAGGAAAAGGTATATTAAAGAAAAATAGAGAGTCGTTTTCATTTTAAGAATGTAAAAAACGATACAAATATACAAATACTAAACAAATAAACTAAAATAAACTATCAAAATAGAAATAATGTTCCAATTTTTTTTTATTTTGTAATAATTTCCGTAGTGATTCCAAGAAAGTTTTTCGAATGAAGTTATACAACATAGTTTTTTTATTAATTTTGTTTAATATTATTAATATTTTTATTTTAATATTATTATTTAATACTAAATAATATTAATTTGATATTAAAAGATGGTTGAATCAAAATAATTCCTTTTAAAGTTTTCTTTTTCCAAAGGGCAATATGAATGTTCATGTTCTATCATTTTCCATCAACACACTAAAAGGGTTATATGATGTATCCGGTATGGAAGTAGGCTAGCATTTCTATTGGAAAATAGGAGGTTTCCAAGTCCATGCCTAAGTACTTATTACTTCTTGGGTTGTAATTGCTATCTTATTAGGTTCCGCCATTGTAGCTGCTCGGAACCCACAAAACATTCCGACTGGCGGTCAGAGTTTCTTCGAATATGTTCTTGAATTCATTCGAGATGTGAGCAAAACTCATATTGGAGAGGAATACGGTCCATGGGTCCCCTTTATTAGAACTATGTTTCTATTTATTTTTGTTTCTAATTGGGCGGGGGTGCTTTTATCTTGGAAGATCATAGAATTACCTCATGGGGAGTTAGTTGCAGCTGCGAATGATATAAATACTACCGTTGCTTTAGTTTTACTTATGTCAATAGCATATTTTTATACGGGCCTTAGCAAAAAAGGATTAGGTTATTTTGTAGATACATTCAACCAACTCCAATCCTTTTACCCATTAACATTTTAGAAGATTTCACAAAACCTTTATCGCTTAGTTTTGACTTTTCGGAAATGGATGAATTAGTGGTTGTTGTTCTTGTTTCTTTAGTACCTTTAGTGGTTCCTATACGTGTCATGTTCCTTGGATTATTTATAAGTGGTATTCAAGCTCTTATTTTTGCAACTTTAGCTGCTGCTTATATAGGTGAATCCATGAAAGGGCATCATTGACTAATCTTCAAAATAGTCTTTTTTTAGCTTTAATGTAAGGCAATCTATGCCTTGTTCAAGATAATCTACTTACTCTTAGTGAATATAAATATACACATAAATTGACAAAAATAAAAAGGTCTATACAATCTAAAGGAATAGTAAAAAACTAAAGGAAAAAAAGATTACGATATTAAATTCATTGTAAAAAAAAAAAAAGGAAAGAGATCTAAAGGATCTTTTTCCTAGAATTCATTTTGACCATTTCTATTTTCTTCCAATGAATATTCTCTTCTTAGTAGTCATAGTTTGAATAAGAATTCTTTATTTGTTTACAATATGTGATTAAAAAATGAGGTTCTATAGAGCGATTTCCATTTCAGTCGATTTTATTTAATTTATTAATTTAAAATTTAACGATTGACCAAAAGAAACTATTAATAAATAAGAAATTACATGAATTTAGATCAACCAAAAACTTCTATGCAATGATTCAGACTCATGAAGTCTTCCGTTTAGATTGATTGTATCCATGTGGGATAATAATAAGGAAGAGAAGAATTTACGAAAACTGAGATTAACAAAAAACGAAATGTGTTGTTGGGAGAGTGGAATCAAACAAGGTGTATATAATATATATATTGGCTATAAGCCAATTTTCTTTTTGTGAATGTTTCAAAAAATAATTTTAGAATCCGATTGAATTTAAGATATGAATAGTTGGTTTACATTATATAAGAAGGATGTGTATATGGAATATTAAGTATTAACTAGTTATCTACGAGTTAAAAGATATATCTAATCTGCCTTACTATTGGAGATTTAGATAGAGATTCCAAGAAAAGTTCTTTCTTTCTTTTTGTTTGTAACTGTGAATTGAATATTGAATGAAGAGATTAAATAAAGAAAAAGAATGAAAGTTTGAATTCAAAGAATGATTTGGAACAAAGAAGGAAATGGAAAAACAACAAAGTTGTATGAATTCAAAAAAACTTTGTGGATAGGAACTCAAAAATAGATATCGAAGTGGTTCTGATGATTCAATAATATTATTACTTCAATTCGGAGTTCTTAGTTACTTCGAACTCGATGAAAATCTTATTGATGGAATGAATAATTAAGTCCTAATTTATTGATTGATTGTATCATTAACCATTGCTTTAATTTTATTTTTGTGCGAGGAACTTATCATGAATCCATTGATTTCTGCCACTTCTAATATTGTTGCGGGTTTGGCAATTGGGCTTCCTTCTATTGGATCTGCGGTTGGTCAAGGTATTTCCACGGGCCAAGCTGTAGAGGGTATCGCAAGACAACCTGAGGCAGAGGAAAAAATACGAGGTACTTTATTGCTTAGTCTGACTTTTATGGAAGCTTTAACAATTTATGGACTAGTTATGGCATTAACACTTTTATTTGCGAATCCTTTTGTTTAATCTTATAAAAAAATACTTATTCTTTTATTGTCTTAGGCTTGCTTGTTGCTTTTTGAATTATATCAAGATCTCATTCCTACAATTACTTATTTAATTTTATTGGCACGGGAAGGACTCATTTGAGGATGAGACCTGGTACCAAATTCTAAACTGAATTTTACTAAGAACAGTACTTATTAAATATTTCAAATAAAATCAGATAAATAGAAATAATAGAAATTCTATAATCTATAATATACTATAAATATAAAAATTAAAAATAATAGAAATAAATTAATAAATGAATATATATATATAATATATAAATATATAGAAATAAAATGTGGAATAGAATAAAAAATATATATAATTAGATAATTAGTCTATCTATAGTCGACAAGAAAAAAGGAGATCCTATGAAAAATGTAACCGATTCTTTCGTTTTCTTGAGTCACTGGCCATCCGCCGGGAGTTTCGGATTTAATACTGATATTTTAGCAACAAATCCAATAAATCTAAGGTGTATTGATTTTTTTTTTGAAATAGGGTGTGTGCGAGTTGTTTATTTCAAGAATAGGCTGGATTGAACCAGCTGCACCTTTTTTGTTTTATCTAGGAAAGACAAGGTGCAGGATGTCGTGAATTACTTCTGAATATATTAAGAAATCATCTTTAAGAACCATAGCAGTTTGTGATTCATGGGTAAAGTAAATATGCTTTGATTCTCTATCAACCAATAACGCATGACCATTAATATGGTTAAAGCTAAACTGTTTAAAGTCTAAATGCAGTAAGGTATTCTTTTTACTACTATGTTAATACATATGTTAATACAAAAATAAGTTCAAAATGAATAGTTAGAAATTATTTTCGGTATAAAACACGCATGTCGAAAAAAAGATTTAAACCCTTTTTTTGAAAAATGAGTATTTCACTCATTCTTATCCAATGTTGAGTTGATAACCTATGCATTAAAGTAAATTCTTTGGATTTGAGAAAAAAGAAAAACAACTTTACTGACAATTACTTGTTTGGTCAGAAGAGTCCTCCGAATATAAATATTCCAGTCTTGGGTTAGTGATTTGTTTTGATATTTTTCGATATTTTGATTTTGGAATATTTATTATGATATGAATAGAGAATAGAGGATAGGCTCATTTCAGTCAAAAAAGCTATGGGAATTTCCCCATATATAAGTAATTGAGCGTGAGAGCCAAATGAATTGAAAGACTCATGTTTGGTTCGGGAAGGGATCATGGAAGTTTTGCAATGAATGGAAAGATAATCTAATTTCATTAATGGATTTATTAAATAATCGAAAACAAAGAATTTTGGATACTATTCGAAATTCAGAAGAACTACGTGAGGGGGCTATTGAACAGTTGGAAAAAGCCCGGGCACGCTTACGGAAAGTGGAAATAGAAGTAGATAAGTTTCGAATGAATGGATACTCTGAGATAGAACGAGAAAAGTTGAATTTGATTAATTCAACTTATAAGACTTTGGAACAATTAGAAAATTAGAAAAATGAAACCATTCATTTTGAACAACAAAGAACGATTAATCAAGTCCGACAACGGTTTTCCAACAAGCCTGACAAGGAGCTCTAGGAATTCTGAATAGTTGTTTGATCAACGAGTTATATTTACATACCATCAATGCTAATCTTGACATGTTTGGAGCGATAAAAGAAATAAATGATTAGTCCTTCTATTTTATTGCAGGCATTATTTTTTCTTCAAAAAAAATTAAAAATATTCATGGTAACCATTCTAGCCGACAAGATTAAATTCTACTGCTTAATCATTTATAATAAAAATAAACCTAAAAAGTATAATTGCTTAATATATTATTATGTAAGACTAATAGTCCTGAAATTTAATTATAGATAATTCATTTCCTTTTTTCTAAGAAAAGACATAAACTCTACTTGAATTACATAAATAAATATAAAATAATATTAGGTATTCCGACTAAAATATTATTAAAATATTGTTATTTTTTAGGTGCAAGTGTCATATAATTTGACGTATAAGGAAGAATCTTACGAGATTCTAATCGAAAAAAAAGATTTAAGAAATAAAATAATTATTTTAGTCAAAAGTTTTTGATGGAATCGCTCTAGAAAAAATATAATTTAAGAGAGAAGAAGATATAAAAGCCTAATATCCTCACCATTTTCCTATCTCTGTGTATGTAAATTTCGAAAATAATATTCTTTTTAGGAGGAATTAACAAGTAATAATCTGATTATTAGATGCTGAAAGAAAAGTTATTCTTGACAAATTGGAACAGGAAGAAGACAAGAACAAACAAAAACTGTTTGCCCTTGGACTGTGCACTAATAAACAGAATAACAACCACCCTTTTAAGACTTTTAAAAATTGTGCTCCTACTTGAGAAGAAAAGATAATATGAAAATGAACATGCATATAGAAATTAAAGCATATCATTATTTGGTCATTCAAATTTCAGAATTGAGTTCAGGGTCGTTTTGGAAAAATAATTATTGAGTGATTCAACTTAATTAAGATACATAAAACTCGTATAGTTGAGCATGAGCCAACGAGGAAGACATAATACGAATGTTTGATATTGGGATCGTTCCACCACTCGGTGCTTCTCCTACCTTTACGTCGAATCCGATTATAGCTGATCAGGACGACTCTTAGACTGCCTTCGATTAGCCAACTATTTTTCATTTTCCTAGAACATTATTTATTGTAAATTATTAGTTTTATTATGTTTTTATATATTTTAAAGCTTAATATTATTGTCCTATACCATTTTATTTTTAGTTGATTAGTTTTATTATATTTTATGTAACTAATTTAAAAATTAATTTTATTATGCATATTCCTCAATTTTAATTAATAAATCAGTAAAATATAATTAGTATTATATTCATTATTAATTATAAAAAATTTTAAATTTTTTAAAATGATTTCCTAAATTTAGGAACGGTAAAAAAAAGTAAGATTCTATATTTAGCGATGAACTAGCAACGTTATTTATTTTTTTTAAAAAAAAAACTGGAAAACTTCTACGGGAGGCACATTTCCGTTGCTAAATCTACCGATGGCATTGTGACAAGTTTATGCGTCGCTAATTTGAAATTATGTGCCACTCTAACTACGCTTTTAGCATCGTCATTTTTTATTTTAACTGACGGTGGTATCGTGGCTAAATCTAGCAATAGCCAGCCCACGACATCATTACTTTTGTAACATATGTTCGTGGCTTTTTCATTTTACTAATGCCACCCCTTTGTTTAGCGATGGCAACATCCGTCGCTAAATGCAATTTGTTTAATAGTGATGGAAGAAGCACCTAATCTTACTATCTGTAAGAAAGAACCTCTATTGCTTGTGCCAGCTACATACAAACTTGTGTCTAAAAAGTAAATATGTGATAGATGGCTAGTTAATTTTAACTAACAGGCTATTCTTTGTACATTAATAATGTAAACTAAGATGCACCAATTGTTCTACTTATGAATATAATTTTTGTAAATTCATTTGTGAGAAGGCAGCAAGAGGGGTCCATGGGGCCGCATGAATCGGATATGAAGTATTTAGTCTTAGAGGCTGCAGGCAAAAAGATGAAGCATTGAGTATGCGGCCGGGGTGCCGAAGCATCAGCATTTTAAAAGTCTCTTCATCCACTGCCACATCTCGCATTATGAACATAATGCTTATACGGGCTACTATTTTATAAGAGATGCAGGAAATGATATAGTAGTAGAGGGCAACAATGTAATGGCAGATGCAGGAAGGAAGAGAAGCGAGGGCTAATAACTCAGAGATGGCATGTGGCATCCAGTTTTTAGCTTCAGTTCATCCTCCGTCGTTATATTTCCATCTGAATGACACAACAGACAAATTAAGATTAGATGTTTTACTTTATTTTATTTATGTATTTACATGTACTATATTATTAGTTGTAAACTATTTTTATAATATTATCTAATTTTTCTATAATATGTTAGTATGTTAAGTGAGTTTTATGTTATAATATTCTTGTTCTATAACACAAAATTATTTTATAACTAAAAAAAAAGGTATTTAGAAAAAAAATTTATCAATAGATGTGCAATGGACCACTTTAATTTTCTAAAATAATAATTACTAGCAAAAAGCCCATTATATAATTTAGCAAAGGAGTGCTCGTCTTTCACTAAATTTAGCAACAGGCGCTTTATAGAACATATTTTAATATCAATAGGAGCTAGACACGTGTAAAACTAGTAAGATATTCTTTTTGTTAATTTTTTGTGTATATGAGAAACAATATACATAGGAGGTAAGAGACAATTTTTAATATTGATGAATCCAAAAGAGAAAATTCCCCTTTTTTCTCTCAATTTGTGAGAATCTGTCATGGCATCAGAGCATTATTTTTTCCTTCCTTTCTTTCTATTCAATTGAAATTATGATTTATTTCTCCTTTGTTCTCCTTTTCCTTTGTTTCTCCCTTTTCTTTTCCTTATTTCGCTCTCTATCCAAACTAGAGGTTGTATGTGCGATGGCGACAGTGACAACAAGTAAAGATGGTAGTGAACTGAGGTCATATGGGCGACGGCGATGACTGATTCTTTGGTCCTTTTTCATTTCGATTTGTTTTGGAAAATAAGCAAAGATGGTGGACACAGTTCATCCTCCGTCGTTATATTTCCATCTGAATGACACAACAGACATATTAAGATTAGATGTTTTACTTTATTTTATTTATGTATTTACATGTACTATATTATTAGTTGTAAACTATTTTTATAATATTATCTAATTTTTCTATAATATGTTAGTATGTTAAGAGAGTTTTATGTTATAATATTCTTGTTTTATAACACAATTATTTTATAACTAAAAAAAAGATATTTAGAAAAAAAAAATTATCAATAGATGTGCAATGGACCACTTTAATTTTCTAAAATAATAATTACTAGCAAAAAGCCCATTATATAATTTAGCAAAGGAATGCTCGTCTCTCACTAAATTTAGCAACAGACGCTTAATAGAATATATATTAATACCAATAGGAACTAGACACGTGTAAAACTAGTAAGATATTCTTTTTGTTAACTTTTTGTGCATATGAGAAATAGTATACATAGGAGGTAAGAGACAATTTTTAATATTGATGAATCCAAAAAGGAAAATTCCCCTTTTTTCTCTCAATTTGTGAGAATCTGTCATGGCATCAGAGCATTATTTTTTCCTTCCTTTCTTTCTATTCAATTGAAATTATGATTTATTTCTCCTTTGTTCTCCTTTTCCTTTGTTTCTCCCTTTTCTTTTCCTTATTTCGCTCTCTACCCAAACTAGAGGTTGGATGTGCGATGGCGACAGTGACAACAAGTAAAGATGGTAGTGAACTGAGGTCATATGGGCGACGGCGATGACTGATTCTTTGGTCCTTTTTCATTTCGATTTGTTTTGGAAAATAAGCAAAGATGGTGGACATAGTTGGCTTCATCGGTGGTGCTTAAAGTGGTGCCTCGGTGTGGCTGCCGTTTGTTTCTTGTCTCAAGGAGATTGATGTGTGACTTGGAGTTGGCGTTTATGGTGGCTTTTTAGTCCCTCCTTTCTTGCCTATGGTTCTTTCAACTTTCAAGGTTTCTATTCGGAATTTAGTTGAACAGTTGGTGAGCAGGACGGTGTTTGTCTGGTGCTGAAGGATTTGCTACTTGAGCTGACGGAAATTTATTTTTGGGTATTGTTAGTGCAAACAGAAGTAATAAGTTTGTTTCACATTTTTTTTTTGGGGAAGATTGTGCTGTGTGAGATTTTTGTTGTTTTTTGAGTGGGTTGTGGTCCGGATACATGAGCACAGGGTGTTAGAGCAGCTGGTGTTCTCCATCACAGACTGTTCCCATTGTTTTTTTTTTCCTTGTAGCTATAGTCGGTGTTGTTCTCTTCTTCTTCAATCACATCTGTGATTTCCTATCAATTTCTTCAATGGTTACTGAAGAATTTGATTCTACACAAATCTTCAAGATCGATGATCAGGATAGTGAATACTATATTCACCCAAATGAAAATCCATCTCTCTTGTCAACCTCCTCCCAGTTAACTGGCAACAACTATCATAGCTGGCCATGTTCTATGAAGATATCTTTGATTTCAAAGAACAAATTTTGATTTGTTGATGGTTCAATTAAAGTCCCCAGGGAAGAAGATCCTTCTTACAATGCTTGGTTGAAATGCAACAATCTTGTGCTTTCTTGGTTACAGAGGTCTCTTAATACAGAAATTGGGCAAAGTATAATGTGGTTAGACTATGCATACGATCTTTGAGCAGACCTTTATGAGTGCTTTTTACAAGAGGATCTTATAAGGATTTCTGATCTTCAACAGGAATTCTTCTCTCTGCAACAAGATAATATTTCTGTTACTGCTTATCATACCCAATTTGAAGATCTTATGGAATGAGATATGTAATTTAAGGCATCTACATGTTTGTGAATGTTCTGCTAATAAGTATAGGAAATAAGATTTTATTCTAAAGTTTCTTAAAAAGTTAAATGAGAACTTTTATATCCAAAAGTCTCAGATTCTTATGATGAAATCAATACCTTATATGAATGAAATCTTTGCTATTGTGATTCAACATGAAAGATCTTTAAGTGCTGCTATAGTTTCAAGTGATTCAAATATACTGCTTGCTGGGAAATTCAATATGAATGCTGTAAATAGAACAACTGGATTTAACCTTGGACATAATCAACATATGAAGAATATGAATGGTAGTAATGGTTTTCAAAATATGATGAGTGGTTCTAGGCCAAAGATAGGAAACCAGTAGTTTAACCCTGTTAATGGTCAAAAGAGATTTTTTGGCAATTCTGGAAATTTTTCAAATAATGGGGCCAAGAGACCTACCTGTACTTTCTATGGAATATATGATCATCCTGTTGATAAATGTTATAGAAAGAATGGATTCACACCTGGATACAAGGGAGCAAGTAAGAATTTTCAGAGTTCTATAAACCAGGTTACATCTTTTCCTTCTGACAGTCAGAATTTTTCAACTACTGAACAGATGATCTATCAAATGAATTATGAAAATCATAACTCTTTTAACAAATCTGGTGATGATGGTCCTATTACTTTTACAATGGATCAATATAATAGTCTGATATCCATGATTCAAGAAAAGGCAATTGATTCTCAGAATGCAGCCACTTCTCATATCAATGGTTTATCTTCTGTCTTCGATCCTATTACTAAAAAAGGTATTGTTTTGTGTTTTTATAAGCAATTCCATAATAGTAAACAGATTGTAGATTCAAGAGCTACTGATCACATTACTAATTCTCTCAGCTTTTTCAAAAGGCATTACAAAGTTTTTGATAAATATGTGAAGTTGCCTAATAATGAATTAGTTCAGGTTACACATATAGGCATGTTGAATTATCACCTTCTTTGATTCTTCATAGGATTTTCTATATACCAAATTTTGCCTTTAATCTCATCTCCACTTCACAGTTAACCAAAAATAACCTTTATTCTCTCAATTTTTCTTCCAATTTTTGTTATATTCAGAACATGAAACTTTAGAAGATGACTGGTATAGCTAGACAAATGAATGGATTATATCAGCTTTTACAATAAGAAGATATTGAGAAGTTTTTAAATTCCTTTCCTGTTAGTTGTAATGTTGTTGCTTTTACTCTGTGGCATAACAGACTAGGCCACCCTTCTAAATAAGTAATGAAATTTCTGGATAAATTTCATAATACTTGTGATTAATGATAATTACTTTAAATGTGAAGTTTGTCATTTGGCTAAACAAAAAAGGCATGTTTTTCCTGTCAATAATTCTTTTTCTACTTCAGTCTTTGATCTTGTACATTTAGACATTTAGGGATCCTTTCTTGTCAAAAGTATATATGGTCATTCATATTTTTTAACCATAGTTGATGACAAGAGCAGATTCCTATGAATTTATCCTATGAAGCTTAAGTCAGAAACTAGAAATTTGATCATTGATTTTTACCATATTGTTGAAACTCAATTTTCAAGATTAAATGCTTTAGAGCCAATAATGGCAAAGAACTTGAAATGACCGATTTTTACAAATCAAAAGGGATTGTTCATCAAAGTTCTTTGACTTATACGCCTCAACAAAATAGTATTGTTGAGAGAAAACATAACATATTCTCTTTGTCGCACGGAGTTTAAGGATTCAAGCCAATCTCCCTCTTTGTTTTTGGATTAATTGTATCCTGCATGCTTTTTTTTTTTTTAATTAATAGGACTCTAACACCAGTTTTAAACCAGTCAACTCCTTTTGAGATCCTTTTTAAAGTCAAACCTTCTTATGATCAGCTCAAAGTCTTTGATTGTTTAGCATTTGCTTCTGTTTTACTTTATCCTAAAATAAAAATGCATCCTAAAGTAATTAAGTGTGTTTTTATTGGTTTTCCTAAAAACATTAAAGGTTACAGATTATACAATTTAGAGGATAAAAGTATTTTTATTTCTAGAGATTTAACATTTACAGAAAACAAGTTTCCCTTTAAAGAAAATTTTACTACAATACCATCCAATGATGTTATTATTCCTGTTTATCAAAATGAAAGTTCACTTGAAGATTTTAAAAGGGCAAATTCACACAGTTGATCCACTTCATTCATTTTGAAATACAGTCTCTTCCAATTGATTCAGGTACTTTTTTTCAACCCTCTTACAGACCTACTACAACTATTCATTTACCATCAAAATTTTAAGATTTTAAAGTTTCTTTGCCAAAACCTAGAACCATACCACATAGTATTTCTCAAGTTCTATCTTATGAAAAAAATTTCACCCAGTATCAGTCCTATATATGTAATATAGCAATAATACCTGAACCAAAACATTATAATCGGGCAATTTCACATACTTGTTGAAAACAAGCAACGGCTGAAGAAATAGCCGCTTTAGAGGAAAATAATATCTAGGAATTAGTTTCTTTACCCAAGGATAAGCAGACTATTGATTGTAAATGGGTGCATAAAACAAAGCTTAAAGCATATGGAACTCTAGAAAGATACAAAGCAAGACTAGTGGCTAAAAGATATACTCAAAGATCTGAAATTGACTTTCTTGATACATTTAGTCCTCTAGCAAAGATCACCACAATCAGAACTCTTATGGTTGTGGTTGCTGCAAAGGACTGGAATCTTTGTCAGCTTGATATCACTAATGCATTTTTGCATGGTGACTTACAAGAGGAGATATACATGGATTTGCCTCCTGGTTTTCAACCTACACAGAATAATACGGTTTGCAAACTAAAGAAGAGCTTGTATGAATTGAAATAAGCAAGCAAGAAATGGAATGAAAAGTTGACTGATGCATTGCATACTCAAGAATTTAAACATGCTGCTTCAGACTCCTCTCTCTTTACTAAAGATACTGGATCAAACTTTATTGCTTTATCTATTTATGTCGATGATATTGTCTTAGCAAGTTCAAACATGACAGAAATTATAAAGATAAAAAGGTTCTTTCATGATACTTTCTAAATTAAGGATCTTGGAGAACTAAAAAAATTTCTTGGATTTGAGGTTGCCAAGTCCAAAACTGGTATTAATCTATGCCAGAGAAAATACACTTTAGAATTCTGAAAGAGACTGGTTTTCTGGGAGCAAAGCCAGTATTGACACCAATAGCATCTACTGAGAAATTGTCTAGAACGTGGGTGGGGGATGGGGGGGCGGGGGCGGGGGCGGGTTCTACAAGACATTACAGCATACATAAGTTTATTTGGCAAGCTGTTGTATCTAACCCATACTAGGCCTAATATAGCATATGCAGTGCAACAATTATCTCAATGCCTTCAAGCCCCTATAGATGTTCATTTGACAGTAACTCATAGACTTCTCAAATACTTGAAAGGGACTCCAGGACAGGGTTTATTTTTCCCACCATAAGGTGATCTCAAGCTTAAAGCTTTCAGTGATTCTGATTGGGCTTCATGCCCTGATTCCATAAAGTCTATCACTGGGTTCTGTGTTTTTCTGGGTTCAGCATTGATCTCATAGAAATTAAAAAAAATAACAAACAGTCTCACGTTCTTCAAGTGAAGCAGAATATAGAGCTATAGCTGTAATGACATGTGAGATACAATGGCTTCACTTTCTCCTTCAGGATTTGTAGCTTCCCTTTTCTCCAGCAAATCTGTATTGTGACAATTTGTCTGCCATCAGAATTGTTGAGAATCCAGTATATCGTGAGAGGACCAAACATATAAAAATTGATTACCACCTCATCTGAGAGAAGATTCAACATGGTGTCATCAATCTTATGCATGTTTCTTCATCAAAGCAACTAACTGATTCCTTTACACAGCCTCTTTCTACAACTCTGTTCCAATCCTCAATTTCTATGTTGGGCATCCAGAATCCGTATGCTCTAACTTGAGGGGGGCTAATAGAATATATATTGATACCAATAGAAGCTAGACACGTATAAAACTAGTAAGATATTTTTTGTGTTAATTTACTGTGTATATGAGAAACAATGTACATAGGAGGTAAGAGATAATTTTTGATATTGATGAATCCAAAAGGGAAAATTCCCCTTTCTTCTCTCAATTTGTGAAAATCTGTTATACAGGTCGTCACTAAAACACATCACACCATTATCTGTCGATAAAGAAGCGAATGCTTTACGAGGGAAAGATGCTCGCTATACTTAGCTTTGGATTGGTAATTCATTGCTAAGATGGTAAGCAATGAGTATATGTTAATTGAATTAGCAAACTGATCTTGTCGCTGCCATTACCAAGAACTGCCATCCATCTTTAAATATCATGATGTCATTCCATTAGGAAAATAATATGTTATCCGTCGTAAAGTCCATCACGATCTTGGCAAAGAACATAATTATTGATAACTAAAGCATTTTTCAAGGATTAGTTTAGCAACGTATGATCTATTATCAATTCACCATAAATTGCTATGGGTGACGGCTTTTGCATGTGCTTTTAGCATCTAGGCTGGCACTTTCGCAGGGTTAGAAGAAATTAAAAATAAACTAAACTTATATCTTTTATTAAACGCGAGCAACAAAGAAATGTTTGTACAATATACATATATATATATATATATATATGAACATATCCCTTTAATCAAGTAAGAATTATCCCTTTGATTGTGATTAAGCTGTACTTAAGTCAATCAAGTCACCCAAGAACATATCTGAAGAATTAATATGAGGATTTTGTGCATCCTTATCATTCCAAAAAATTTTCTTCTTGCTCTGATAGTGGACCTGGTGATGTGTTAATATCATCCTGCAAATTGTGCCAAGGCTGGAGGCAAGGTTTAAGACGATGAAGAGCAAGTGTAGCTTTAGACATTGGCTTAGTGAAAATATCTGATACTTGAGAAGAAGTAGAGATATGTCGGGTGATAAGAAAACCGAGTGAGACTCATTCATGCACAAAGTGATAATTAAGCTCGATATGCTTGCTTCAGGCATGGAAGATGGGATTGATAGTCATATGTAGAGCATGGA
Source organism: Ricinus communis (assembly GCF_019578655.1). Lineage (NCBI taxonomy): Eukaryota > Viridiplantae > Streptophyta > Magnoliopsida > Malpighiales > Euphorbiaceae > Ricinus > Ricinus communis. Next base: position 34,539,224 of record NC_063256.1, on the reverse strand, counting down.
TATTGTCACATAATAGAACTGGAGGCGAACACCAAGATCTTTGAGAAGATAAGTTAAGCATGTAATCGCAGTTGCAGCGTATGCCACGCCATGATTGTAGCTAATTTCCTTGAACATTAATCAACCCCTTTTGTTGTCACAACCTAAGAGTAGATGTTTGGGATACCCAGCCGCTAATGCCACAACTCAGCTATGCCGAATTTGAACCTATGAGAGAAATATAACTCATGTGGACTGGAAATAACATAGAGATCACCATTGCGTTGTCATGCCTTCACCTTGTGATATGTCTCCCTTTACTTGATACAGAAATCCATATTAGAAAATTCACAATTCACAGGATAATAGTCTGTAAGCTGACTAACAAATAATAAATTTCTATCTAGATTTGGTACATGCAAAACATCTTTAAGGGTAGAACTTGATTATGACTTCTAATGCTAGCATCACCAGTGGACCTAATTTCTAGTAGGAGCCCTTTCCAATGAGCACGGAATCATTACTAAAATATGGATATATATTTTTTAACATACCAGCATTACATGTCATGTGTTGAGAGGCTCTTGTGTCAGATGCCCATTCGGTGTCAAGGGTTATGTTGTCAAGAGTGAATGCAGCTAACGCCTTTGGAACGTCATCTTGAGTTTGTATATGCTTAGACAAATGCTAATATATTTTTGCAACATGTCCTATAACTCCTCAAATTTGACAAGTTTCATTTCGATACATCTCTCTTTCTGTGGATATCATTCGATGTTGTCCTGATGGAGGTGGTCTGCGATTCTTAGAGTCTTGCTTGTTGTTAGTGTGATTTGTTTATTCACCAAAATTGTTGGTTATTTGATTATTTACTTGTAAGTCGCCAATGTTAGAATTAAAACTGTTTTAAAACTTGAAATTATAAAAAACCATATTTTTGTTTTTGTCCAATAAATGCAAGTTGATGAGTTGATTATTGGCAGGGAAAGAAGGGTGTGGTTTTAATATGGTTGTGGTAAAGGACTCGTACTTTGATCCTAGGCTTATGAGAAGAGAAAAAAACTTAACTTTGTCAGTTACCAGACTTTCTATTGCTACTAGGTTGTCACAAATGCTTTTGAATTTGCGAATATATTCACCAATGGTGACGTTGTCATCTTTGCAAAGGTATTTCAGTCGTTGACAAAGAGTAAATTCTCTTTCATGGGAGTCTTGAGCATAAGTTTTTTTAAGAGCATTTGGATGATTCTTGGCCTATGACAACACCAAGTACTTCAGAAAGAGTGCTAATAAGCCATCCACGAAAAAGTCGATCTGACTTTCTCCATGCTATGATTTTGTCAGTTGCCGATGTATAGTCACCCGTTGTTGTTGAGCCTATTTTTGGTTCAGCAGTTTTATAATGTACTCTCATATGTGGTCGTGGCAGATTAAGAAAAAAGAGCCTTCCTGACTCGCGTCCATGATCCAGTCCACGCACACAATTCCAATGCTAAGGTGTCCGATCAAGTCTTGACTTTCCGTAAGGGCCAGAACTTACTCTCACCATAGTGGGTAATTGTCTTGTTCTAATTTGAGGGTGATGAAGTTGCTAGTGTTGTGTGGGAAAGAATACAACAGCTCTGGTACCAAGAAGAAATTTGCTATTATATAAACTTGTATTTTTTATTAAACATGAGCAACAAAGAAAGGTTTGTACATATTTTATACTAAAAAAAAAGAATATATAAAAACTTAGACCATAATCCCTTTAATCAAGCAAGAATTAGCCCTTTAATTGTGATTGAGCTGTAATCATGCTATGATTGTGGAGCTGATGGTGGTGTGTTAATAGCATCCCCATCATTTCCTTCCCTCCAAAATAACATTAATAAAAAGAGAAAAAGTGCACATGAAGCCAAAAATGCATAAAGAAACCAAATACAAAATCTAAAAATCAATTGACCAAAACCTTCTTAAGATTTGTTGAAGTGGACAAGAAATGTTTTACTAATCTTTAAGATTATTGAAGTGGACAAGAAATGTTTTTCTAGCTTTTCGGATATAAAGCATTTGCAAATTACTGAGTCTAACTGATAGATGAGTGGTAATCTGTTATAAAAAAATGTTGGGTTTTAAATAAATTTCTGATATATTTTAATAATTTTGACATGCAGATATAATTTTGACGTGCAAATATAATGCTAATGTTCATTTTATTATTAATTTATAAAATATAATTAATACATTAATTAATAAATTACTTTTCATAATTATTATAATTATAAAGAATAGCAATATTAGCTATATTTTTATTAGTAATATAAATGTAGTTAATTTATTAATGGATAATATAGGAGAAAAAAGAGAAAGAATTCTAAGATATTGCAATCTTATAAGGAAGTAATCTTCTAATATTATATTTAATTATGACACTGAATTATATATTTTTAAAAAATTTATTATATGTATATATATTAATTAAATTATATATATATAAAATATTTTAAGAAATTTTTTATTTAGACTTAGTGTATATTCCCACTTATACACTAAATCGATAGATAATTGACTCATTTTTATTTATTTTACATGATAAAATATGTGTTAATCATTCAATACCAAAATATAAAACACTTATACGTGTCATTCTCGTATTAGTTATGGTGTATAAATCAAGCCTAACTAAGAATCTCCTATAATTTAATAGCTCCAATTTTTTAAAAATTGAAATTATTTTATAATTATAATTATAGAAACCATCCGCGCAACAAACAAGTATCCATTAATATCAAATAATATTAAAAGCATGGCACACTCAAATATGCCACTGAATTATTTGTATAATTTGAAGTCTCGGCTAATAGCTACTATAAATTAAAATGAAACTTTAACACTAAAACCAGAAAGAAAAACATCAAATCCATGGCTTCTCTTTGGCTACTTTCTCTTCTTTTACTCTTCCCTCTATGCCTTTTCTTCTTGAAAAAGAAACTACAAGTTAAGACACATACCAAGAATCATCCCCCAGGCCCTCCTTGCCTCCCAATCATAGGCAATCTTCACCAACTTGGAGTATTGCCTCATCAACCTTTATGGCAATACTCTAAGAAATATGGTCCTGTCATGCTTGTAAAACTCGGTCGTGTTCCGACTGTCATTATTTCTTCTTCAGAAGCAGCAAAAGAACTCCTAAAAACTCATGATCTCAGCAGTTGTAGCAGACCTCTTTTAACTGGTGCTGGAAAGCTATCTTACAGCTATCTTGATATAGCTTTTACACCGTATGGAGATTACTGGAGGGATATGAGAAAGCTTTGTGTTCTTGAACTCTTTAGTATTAAAAGAGTGCAATCTTTCAAATTCGCTAGGGAAGAAGAGGTGTCTTTGCTAATTGATTCCGTTTTAAAATCTTCTTCTTCTCCTGTAGATCTCAGTGAAAAAGCTATGACCCTTACTGCTAATATAATATGTAGAGTAGCTTTTGGCAAAAGTTTTCAGGAAAGAGGATTTGGACATGAAAGATTTCAGGAAGTGATTCGTGAAGCTGTTGCTTTGTTGGGGAGTTTCTATGCAGCTGATTATTTTCCTTATGTAGGTTGGATTGTTGATAGAATAACTGGTCTCCATGCAAGACTTGAAAGAAGCTTTCAAGAATTTGATACTTTCTACCAGAAGGTCATTGATGATCACATCCAAAAAGGAACAAGAGATGAGACTCAACAAGAAGAAGATATCATTGATGTTTTGCTTGAACTGGAGAAATCGCACCGTGAACGGTCTGGAGGTTTTCAATTTTCTAAAGATAATATTAAGGCTATTCTCATGGTAAGCCAAGTGGTTCTTCAATTTACTTATTTATTTATAATATAACTCGTTTTACATATATCCATTTTCTTTTTAAGAAAAATGTCATTATAGAAACAATTTACTCCCATGGAATGGAACTCAAGTCATGTTATACTGGATTATAAACCAACCTGACGCCACTCAAGTCATTGTAGCATAGGACTCCTACTTTTCAGGAAAACTATACTCAATGTTTAGTATAATCCACATAATTTTTAGTTTTGAGTTTATTATGGTAAAATATTTGTTTTTTATCAGAATATCTTTCTAGCTGGAGTGCACAGTACCGCAACTACCTTAGTATGGGCTATGTCAGAACTAATTAGAAATCCAAGAGTAATAGAGAAAGCACAAACAGAGATAAGAAATTGCATTGGAGATAAAAGAAAAGTATGTGAAAGTAAGATTGAAAAGTTCGAATACTTAAAGCTGATTTTGAAAGAAACTTTGAGATTACACCCACCTGGCCCCCTAGTAGTTCCAAGAGAAACTATGACACAATTTTCCATCAATGGCTATGATGTTCATCCCAAAACTCGAATTCAAGTTAATGTGTGGGCAATAGGAAGAGATCCAACAAAATGGAGAAACCCTGAAGAATTTTATCCTGAGAGATTTATAGACAGTTCTGTTGATTATAGAGGGATGCATTATGAACTATTACCATTTGGTGGTGGAAGAAGGGGTTGTCCTGGCATCAGTATGGGAATAGCTATTGTAGAACTTGCACTTGCAAATCTTTTGTTTTGTTTTAATTGGAGATTGCCTTGTAACATGAAGATGGAAGATATCAACATGGAAGAAGCACCCGGTCTTGCTATTTATAAGAAAGAACCTTTGTTGCTTATGCCAACTGCATATCAACATGTGTCAAGAGATTAATTGTATACTAGCTATTAGTTTTGCTTTATACACTAATAGTGTAGATAAACTGTACCAATAAATGATTTATCTTATTTATAAAAATGTTGTTACTAAATGCATTTATAAATATATATGTTAAATATTTAAAGAAAAATAATCTATAAAAGAGATAAAAGAGACAAAAGAGAGTTTAGTTAAAAATAAGATACACACCTTAATTAGCTAGGACAGTTAATATAAAAGGGTAAATACTATTTATTCATTTGGTTTGGTCTAATATATAACTCAATCTCTGTATTTTTTTATTATATTAAAAAAAATTTAAGTTTTAATAAAAGTATCTGCTACTCTTTTTGTATTAGTCAAAGGACTAAACTAGTAATATAAGATTACAATTTGATCCTTGGATTTAATATTAAATATCAAACTCGTTCAAAATTAATTTTATTATCAAATTAGAATAAAATTTTATTTTTAGCAGAAATTAATTTTAGTATCTAATTAAAATAATAAATTGAATGTTATTTGTCAACAATAGAATGATACTTTTTAACTATAAATGTTTATTTTATATTAATAAGTAAAATTAAATTATATAGTAATTTGATAATATCATTGTAAATATAAGTAGTTTAAAATGTTTAAATTTGTTTGAATTAGATTGTATTAAAAATAAAAAAAATAGAGTAAAAAAATATTATATTTATTATTTTAATTAGAAAATAGAACTAATTTGTGCTAAAAATAAGATTTTACTCTAATTTGATAATGAAATTAATTTTGGACGAATTTGATATCTGATAATACGTTTAAAGCTCGTATTGTAATCTTAAATTACCAGTTTAATCATTCGGCTAACACGAAAAGGGGTAGTACTTAATTTTATTAAAACTCAAAAGGTTTTAATATAATAGAAAAAATGTATGGACCAATTCATATATTAAGACAAATCACATGAGGTAAATAGTATTTAACCCTAACATAAAAGAAAATATCAATAGTATAAATTCACATAAGCTAAAATTATAAAGCCTTATTGATTTAAAAAAATCCAAACTTGTGGTATTTTAACTATTATGTCCAATTCCTCTAACTTTGACAGATTTATGGAAAAATGGAAATATTTTCACAATTTTTGTCAATTACAAGGCTGACATAAATCGAAACGATGCGTTTTATGTAATATGACATGAAACACATGTTTGTTTTGTGTTTAAAATGCAAGGGATGTATGTACTACTTTATTTGTCACTTGGACAACTAAAGTTATTATATTTAACAATAGTAAAGTAATAATTTAAACCACAAATGCCAAATATTAATAATATCAAAGTTTACCCATTCAATATCTATCTGCATATCAAGATCAATTTAATCTAGATTAAGAAAACTAACCCAACTTGGTTAGCTTTAATTTAATGGTAGATGAGGTATTGTGTGTGCCCGCCCATTTAAATACTAATACCAATGAGGCTTCATATCACATTATATGAAATACATTAACCAATTTGACTGACATAATAAATTGATGGAAATTGTCAAAATATTTGTGTTTTTAAATAAATTTACAAAAATTAAGAGATTGGACATAATAATCAAAATGATATAAGGCTTGGATTCTTATACCAATAAGCCAATAATAAATTATATATTGATGATGAAAAATTTACTTAATGACGTTTTAAAGCGTCATTATAATATTTACTGATGCAAGTCAGGAGTTGTGTTGCTAAATTTACCGTCGCGAATAATACCGTTACACAAATATTTTGTATCAGTAAAAATGATGTTATGTTGCTTTTATTGACTACGTTGTTAATGTTTAAAAGAGTTTAGAATAGAATGCATTGTTATATTGTTTTATAAGAGTACATGCATATATACAAAGGCAATAGGGTTGCCTTATCTACAAGATATACATAAAAACATATGTTACACTTATCATGAGAAAATAACTCATTGTTATCTATATCCTCTAATAATGTTTATATAGCTCTATCACTATAGCAAAAGTATAATTTTCTTGTAAAATTTTACTAACACTAATTAGTAATTGCATTCCTAATTAAATTGGAACAAATGTTCCTAAATTAAATATAAAATTTTTATCATTATATTGGCGACGTTAACTACAATTTGTATCCATATTTAGCGATACTTAATAAAATGAGGGTACCTAAAGTTACTGATACTCTTTAATAAGCATATTAAAATAGGCAATGCTCTTTAGATTAGCGTTACCAAAATTTCGATATTTAAAATGTTACTTCTAAAATTAGTTATGCTCTCCTAAAATAATGTTAATATTATAAAAATCTTAATAATTTTGCAAGTTATTCATCAACGATATTTGTGTTACACGCAGTATTCATAGTATTATTCTAAATAATACTAAAAAGAGATAAAAACTATGCAGTTGTATATATAAGATATAACCAAAGTTGGTTACAAAATTAAAAATCATAATAATAACAGCATATAATGTAATTGGCATACTGTCATAATTCAAAGGCATTACATCTAAAAGTAATAAAAATGTCTTTACAACTTTCTAATATTTCATAACTTAGAAATTAACTCTCTAAGTGATGTTGAATAATGTACTTTTAGTTTTTTCTATCAGCTTCGAAGTCCTTATTTTTTAATGAATAAAATAATTTAATTAGCTTTTCCTTTCCATTTTAAGGTATAAAACAATATTAACTAAGAAGAAAGAAAGACTAACAAAGATCTTAACTTATGTTAAATAATCAAGCAATAAAATAAAAGTGCATATCTAGGTAAACTTAAAATGAAAAGAAAAAAGACCAAATTCATCCCTCATCATATAATAACTTTGAAGTAGGGACCCTCGAAGATTAGAAGAGATTAAAGATTAGTGCTCTAATCCTGAAATATGCAAGACCGATAACATCTGACTCCAAAAAGAAATTTAGACCGAGCTAGAAATGTCCATATCAAATAAGAAAAATCATGCTTGAAAACGCTGAAAGGAGTTTAAACCTCAGAACTAATAAGTTCACAAGTCAATTTGTACTGTTTCACATACTATCTTTTAAAAAATAGAAAAAAATAGAAAGAAAAATCCTGCTAACTAGGGGACTTGTATAGGCTAGCCAGGCAAAAGTTAAGGAAATAAAAAGTAAAAGAAGAATATTCGACTAAAAAATCTGAAAGGACTAGTTGATAACAAGAGTAGTATTATGTGAAATTGGAAAATGTACCCGTTTGTGCCCTTATTAAATGAACAAAATTTGATTAGAATTTTTTTCAAACTTGCACATCAATTTTCATTGTTTGTGCACTGCTAGAAGGATAAAACGGAATAAGAAGTGAAATCTATGAGATATGAATAAAAGCAAGATCAATTTCTTTAAGTCTCCTGTAAGAAAAATCCAAGAACTGGTAGCACTCAAGTCTCCATCAGTCTTGACATCATTCACAATGAGTTGGCAGTTTCAGAGCATTTTAGTATACATTTAAAGAGGTCTTGTCTCAAGGGACGTCTTAAAAATCAGTAGAATCATCTGCAAGCATTGACAAAAGGGACTGCGAGTACTTCAGTTCACACTTCTCAAGCAACCAAATTTGCAAGAAGAGAAAATAGAAAAAAAGAGAGAAAATAGAGAAAAGTGTAAAGAAAAGAAAACGCTAAGTTAAAAACCTGAAAGGACGGTTTAGGCAAAAATAGAGTCTGCTAAGTTGAACCCAAAATGGCAGCTTAGACAAAAGTTAAGACGCCTACTAAGTTGAGAATCTAAAAGGGTGGCTTAGGCAAAAATTAAGGCGTAAAAGTAATAAAAGAAAAAAAAAATTGGTTGTTATTTGCACGAGATTGTTGCGAAGCCAATTGTCATTACACAAGTATCAGTACAGCCCCAAGGCAAAATAATTTAGTCATCGCATGCTTGAGTTATCTCTAGATCTACACTTTCTATTGTCACCATGCCTTCCAGATTTTTGTATGCATCATCGTTTTCATTATTTTTTATCAACCATTTGGCTCCATGCCATATGACCGAGTAGTAGACAACCTACTTGTCAAAGCATCAATCTTTTATCGATGAGTATCGGAATGCCTCTTTCCAAACTAAAGGATTATTTTTAGAAATGCACTACATGTCAAACATAACATGTATATCACATACCTTCGTTGCTTTTGCTTGATAAGATCTGTATATGTATCACTAACATGTAACAAGAAAATAAAGAGAAGTTCGATCTACAATCAGTTTACTTCCCGAAGCGGAATATCATCATACATCCCAAAATGGAAGATCACAAGTCTAGTCCTAGAAGTAGAGAACCAGTTCGAGTTTTAAAAAACAAGTGTACTTCTCAAAGCAGAGATTATCAAGCTTACTTTTAGAAGTTGAAGATCATCAATTTATATCCCAAAGCGGAATAATCATCATCCAAGTATAGAATACAATCAGTAGAAGATCATCAATTCACTTCTTGAAGCGGAAGTTATCCAAGAGAATAAAGTACATGCCAAATCACAATCTGAAGCAGAAATTACAACATAATTTTATCCACAAGCTAGAGGAAAGTCTCTATAAGTGTAAATCAACTAGCATGGTTCCTAGAATTAGACGGACATGGTTCCTAAATCAACGGACGTGATTTTCAGAATTAGACGAGCGTGGTTCCCAAAACAGACAGACGTGGTTCCCAAATCATCGGGTGTGGCTCCCAAATCAGACGAGCATAATTCCCAGATCATCAGGCGTGGTTTCCAGGTCAATGGACATAGTTTCTAAACACCAGTATATCTTTCAGAAAGCATCAAAACAAATCAAATTGTGCCTCGAGGCAGGAAACTTCAACCTAAGTACCCAAAAGTGGAAAATTACCAAATTGACCTGAAGCAGCAAATTGTTTCCTAAAATGGAAAATAACAAGAGGGAAATCTCAGCAATCACTAATTCAACGGGCATAGCCCCCAGTTCCATTTTCATGCTTCCTAATTCAAACAAACGTGACTCCCAAAAAGCAGGCGAAGTCCTCAAATTCAAGCAGGTGAAGTCCTCAAATTCAAGCAAGTGAAGTCCTCAAGCCCTTAATAGAGTGAAATTGACAATTTTCGAGTGGAGCGAAGTCCTAAGCAAGCGGAGTCCTCAAACCCCTAGTGGAGTGAAATTGACAATTCTCCAATGGAGCAGTCCTGAGTAGGCAAAATCCTAAGTAGATGAAGTACTCAACCCAAGTGGATGTGGCCCCATATCGGATCATCAATCAAAGTTCGACCTTATGAAGCGTGGCTTATACAGCTCAAATATCCTTTTGCCATATCCTTCTCTAAAATTTATCCCAATTTATTTAACACATATGCATACTCATAAATTTCAACAAATGGGGGGGGGGGGTGCAGCTATTAACACCCTTTTTCCAGATCCAGATATCGACGAAAAAATGGAAAATTCTATGATGATAGGTACTACTTCCTCGGGTCTTAGAAAGCAAAGGAAAGGCGAATCTAAGACTAGGATCGAGGTTAATCCAACTGGAATTAGCTTTTCGAAATCAATTTAAGCCTAATTGTCAGAAAAAAATTAAGTTTGAAGGTCAAAATGGCAATTTTGACAAAATCAGGGATTAAATTGCAAATTTTGAAACTTTCTCTATAGAGTTAATCAGCTCTATGATAAAGCCAATCAGTTCTTTATAGAACCGATTAGATTTTGACTTCCCACCGTCGTTTTTCGACCGATTTTACATTCAAATATAGACTCTAAAAAGTTTCATTGATAATAATCATTATTTAATCGATAATTACTTAAATTTTGAATAAATAAATGGGATATTTATCGATAATTTCTAGAATTATCCCTTTCTCTAGGGTTTCCTTCGAAATCCTACTTTTATAAATAGTAAGAGGTGTTTCGGGTTTCAAGAGGGAGGTAAGAATTGAAATTCGATCGTAAGTAAGACCAAGAGTAAAGAAACATTGAGAAAGAAACAAAAGAGAGAAAATCAAAAGAAAACATAAAGAATTGCACTGACGTTCGTAATTAGTATTCAAAGACTCAAGCCACTTAAGAAAGAGCAATTTTAGGAAATAAGCCACTCTAGAAAGAGCACTTTTGGAAACTTTTTTTTTTAATCAGTAGAAGATTTTCCAAAGTCAGATCCAGCTCTGGATTCCTACCCAGTTTTTTATTCACCTACCTCCTCTTCACCCGAGACTCGCAGATCTAACATACATGGTGACAACCTGAAGATCTCTTCCACTATACATCTGCATCCATCATAAAAACTGGTTCTTTCATTCTTTTTTTTTTTTGTCTTTTATTTATCTTTTATTTCTTCCACTATACATATGCATCCATTATAAAAACCGGTTCTTTCATTTCTTTTTTTGTCTTTTATTTGTTATTTTTATATTATTTATTCTTAAAAGTATGATTAGAGTTTTTATCTTTGATAAATATGATTAGATTAGTTTTTCATTAATATATATAACAATAAGGTTTTGAATCTGATATTAAAAACTAGATTATTTTTAGATCTGATTCTTTTGCTAATTAGGATTTTAGATTTGATTAAAAACATGTTATAGGATTAATATTTAGGTCTTTTGTTAATATGATTTAGTAATTAAGCTTAAATAAAATATGATTCTTTGCTTTGATAATCTTATGTCAAATTATAAGATTTTAGGATTTTTAGTAATTTAGGTTTTTTTTGTTTCTGTAACTTTTATTTTGTTATTCTTATCTATTTTATCTCATTCTAATTAATTTATAATATACATGTGAAAATCGGCTTTGGAGTGTGAGATTGAACTGATTAACAAAGAAAAATTAACAGGAATATGCCTTTGGACTCTAGAATCGATCGGCTCAATATAGAGCCAGTTGGCTCTATACTGAGCCAATCAGCTCTTCATGCATAGCCGATCGGCTGACCAAGCTGGACACTTTAGTTTTTTCATTTTTGGCGTATCTCAATATATTTTGGGCCTCTATCTTTCCTGTTTTGCAATCGTAGTTGTAAAAGAGTTGTAATAGTTAGGATTTTTTTTCTTTCAGCTGTGTTTTCTTTATTTTTTTTATATATTGTGTGTGAACCCAACATAGTTAAGTGACTAATTAATAAAAATGGGCCACGTAGACCTAAAGCTAAAAACTCAAACAACATGAATTTGATAGTCTAATAGGCTAATCCACTTTAACTGGGTCTAAACCATAAAATTCTGCTAGACTAGCGGGCTTTGGCATATTTAGTTAGGATTTGAAACTTAGTTAGGCTTAAGATGGCAATAAATGGGTCTTCTCATAACAGATTGTCTAATAGGCTTAAAGGTTGGAATACAAAGAGCACAACATGTAATTAGGCTAGAATAGATGGGTCTTGTACATAATTGGTTTAGTAAATTAGATTAATAACTTAAATATGGGCTGTGTAATACCCAAAATTTTTATATATTTAATAATGAGTTTTTATTTAACTTAATTTTAGCTTTATTTTTATTTAGTTTAATTTGAAATGATTTAATGGAAATTTTAATATTAGTCAATTGAATGAATTATTTTTCTATACCCAATTAATTTGAAATTTTAAGAATTAATTAAGTAAATTATTTGAAGGGTAGATTATATTTTTGGTTATTCTAATTTTTTCCCAATGTATATGTATATGTATAAATAAAATTATATATATTGAAAAATTTTGGTAGAAATTGTAAAGGATGTTTTTATAAAAAAAATTTGGAGAAATTGGTATTTTAATTAGCTAGTGGTATTTAATTTTAAGTTGAAAAATATCTAGCAAATTGGTTATTTAATTTAATTGTGTGTTAGGACTAAATTGGAAATTTATTTTGGAATAAGGATTAAAAGTATAATTTTATTAATATGGGGTTTTAATGAAAATTTGTGAGTTTGGTATTTTTGTAAATAAATATGTCGGTCAGGGATATTTATGTAATTGTGTATTTTCAATAATTCTAATTTGGCCTAAATTAATTAGTTAAGGGCTTAATTGAAAGGATAAAGGAAAGTTTATGGGTTAAATTGAAATTATGCAGGATGAAATTGTAAGTAATTAAGAAGGTTAAGGGACCAAATTGTAATAAGGAAAAGTTTGGGGGCTTAATGTCGATATTGAAAGGAAAGAAAATCGGGGAAGAAGAGAGAGAGAGAGAGAGAGAGAGGGGGCGTCCCGCGTGAAGAAGAAGGAGGAGCCGAGTGCGTCGTTTGGCCGGAGCGCAGATCGAAAGAGGCGCGAATCGCCAAGCGTGGCGGCCCGCCGTTCGGTAGTTTTCGGCGGCCAATCTCGGTGCGATCGGCTCCTCTTGGAGAGAGCTTCCTTTTGGCGGTAGCGGCGTCAATTTTGGTGGCCGGAGAAGGGAGTTCCGGCGAAGTGGTGGCAGCCGTGTTTTACAGCTTTTCCGGCAAGCTCTGGCGGAGGATGGACGATCGGAGGACGTATCCCGACTCTCCTCAGCTCAAGCTTCGCAATGGCACCGGTTTCGTGGCGATCGGACTCCGTTTGCAAATCGACGGCCGAGATCGTCCGTAAATCTCTGGACGATCGGGTGTCAGATTAGAAAATCGGAAGCAGGGATCGTTGTCAGCGCGTCGTTTCGAGTCCGATGGTGAGTTCGGATCGTCGATCAGACTCCGGCGGCTGGAGGCGAGTTTGGAGGCGAGTCGACCGAGCAACCGAGTGTCTCGATAATTTTCTCTGGCTTGTAATTTTGGAAATTCTTGGTTTAATTGTGTGTCTATTGGATTATATTGAGTATTTGATGATATTTGTGAGTCAAAAATAATTGTCTGTCAGTTGTCTGCCTCGTGTTTTGTGTTGTGTAGTGGATTCGGGAAAATAGTGAAGTTTGGGGACCCGACTCCCGCTGTTTAAATTATTGGGTATTTTGAAGTGTTTTTCTGGCAGGTCCTGGACCCATTTTATGGGGGGTAAATGTCCATATTGTAGGGGAGGTTCTGCCGAATTTTTGGTAGAATTTACCCGAGTCAAGATTCTTAGACAGTCAGTCCTAGGAATCTAGACCTAGGATTAATGATCGATTGTTTCAGCATAATTGATAAATTATTTTTCTGTGATTAGATGATCTGTCTGTTCGGCTCGCTCCAACCGAGGCACCGGAGTAGAGCTAGGAGGTCGCCCAATTCTGTAAGTTAAAGTCATTTAATCATTGCACTATTGCTAAGTCTGATTTTAATATACTATTTTAGAATTTGTGCTTAATATGATTATTAGTATCGTAAAATAAATGATTTCACTTGATTATTAATTATTGAAATAATATAAATATTATTATTAGTAACGTTATAATAATACAAACGTTATTATTTTCCCTCACGAATTTGCACGTTGCTTTACCCTAAATATTTAAACTTTACTTCGATATGTGTTGGATGATTTCATTAGACAATGATATTTATTAAATGTGTTGATGGCGATTTGGGAAATGTGGCCTTCGTAGAACATGCCACCTGATGGGTTACATGAGGACCGTGTGCGCACCAGTAATGATCATGGACGGGTAATAAGATTTTTATGAATTCACCCTGGTCGAGCATGGCTATCTGGGCTGATTTGAGTAAATTGCGGTAATAAGATTATTATGAGTTTTGCCCTGGTCGAGCATGGCTCTCTGGGCTGATTTAAGTGAGATGCTGGAGTAAAGGACCCTGGTCGAGCTTCGCTCTCTGGGTGCTAGTCCTATTGGAATGAGATGCCGGAGTAAAGGTCCATGGTCAAGCATTGCTCTCTGGGCGCCGGCTTATTTGGATACTTAGGTGACCAGACTGGAGGTTAGGTCCCTGGTCGAGCATTGCTCTCTGGGCGCCAGTCTTATTAGAATAAGAGGGCTGAAAGGCTTAGGCAGATAGTGAATATTAAGTGACCGGACTGGAGTTAAGGACCCTGGTCGAGCTTCGCTCTCTGGGCGCTAGTCCTATTGGAATGAGATGCCGGAGTAAAGGTCCCTGGTCGAGCATTGCTTTCTGGGCGCCAACATATTTGGATACTTAAGTGACCAAACTGGAGGTAAGGTCTCTGGTCGAGCATTGCTCTCTGGGCGCCAGTCTTATTGGATTAAGAGAGCCAAAAGGCTACTAGAATTTGGGGTTAGGGTTCTACTGAGCCACTCGTCCCGTAAAAGTAAAAATATATTTTATTTATTTATTTATTTATTTATTTGGTATAATCATAATATGAGTTGTATTTACGTGCATGGTTTGATATATTGATTCGAATAATTAATATTTTCTGTGAAGACTACAATAGTCTCTAGATTATTTGATTTTACTCACTCTCAAGACTGATAGTCACAATTTATTTTTTTTCAGATGCGTGACTGTTAGTCTTTCCACGACTCTTTTTCAGTAACCCGACTCTTTCATCATCGAGTGATGTATTTGATTTGGTATGTAAATTGGTAAATCTTAGATGCTCCACAGTAGTAATAGTAGATGTATCAGTTGTAAATTTTCTGAGTTTCGGGTCTCGCCTAGTTCTTCTGACAGACCGATTTAATTGTATAAAATTTAATGTTACTGTAAATTATGGCGTTAATAATAGTAAAAGTTGATATGAGATTTGTTTGAGTTGTGAGTGTCAGGCTTACTACGGGATTCGGTGGCCTTACGCCTACCCATTCCCTAGTGCCGATCACGGGCCCTCGGGTGGGGTCGTGATAGGCCGGGTTTGAATAAAATGGACTAAACTTACATGTATTATGTGTTGTTTTGGCAATGCCTGTGTGTAAAATACTTACATTTATAGGAAATATTTTGTTAAACAATAATTTAAAGATTAATATACACAAATAAGGAAGTGGGCTTCCTGATCCATCTCTAGACTCTATGGCGTAAGCTTCCTTATGGAATCTGAGAAACGTCACTCATTAGTAAAAATGTCTCAGGAATTATCCGAATAGCGACTCTCATCTCTACGCTAGTCTCAGTAACTAGTTAACGTATTCTCGATTAGGTTGAAAAGTCTTATAATGCCATAGTCGCTAAAAACACTTGAGTACACGTCCGAAACCGTCGCCCACAACGAGCACACAAAGCACATTGAGATAGATTGTCATATGATGCGACAAAAAGTAATTGTTGGTGTTGTTCGCTGACTGCCTATTCATATACATCATCAGCTAGCTAATTGTCTTACAAAGTCGTCTGTCTCCTAGGCAATTTCGTTTTTCTGTTACCAAGTTGGGTACACACAATGTGTATAGTACAGCTTGAAAGGGCTAATACACGCATTATTTATTATTCTTCAGTTAGTTAATTTGTTAAGCAGCTTAGCCTAAGTGTTTTTGATTCATTAGAGTAATTAGTTATGAGTTGATGTCACCCTCCCTGACTTTGTTGTATTGACTTTCTTCTTAATGAGAAAAGTTTCATTTCACATTTCCAATTCCTTCGATAATAAAAATTCGCATAAGCATTTAGAGAAGAGAGATTTTAAACTTGAAAAGAATCTTAAAGAATAAAAATAAATATATATAATTTCTCCATCCAACTTTTATAGATCATTTCTTTTCATTTTAGTCCATTAGAAATATAGGCTATTAGAATACCTTTTATTAGTTATACATTTATAATTAATTTTTGTGAATTTTAAAATTGCAAATTACTATATAAGTTTTTTTAAAAGAAAATTAATATAAATTCTTTTTATTTAAATTTTAAAAAATATAAATAGAATAATAAATCTATCAATGTTTCAATTATTGTATTGCATTAAAAAGTCTATTAAAATATGTTAATAAAAAAATAATTAAAAAAATTAAGCTTTTTAATTTTTATAAATAAAAATGACCTATCAAAATTAGACGAGAGATGGAAGGAAAGGAGGAACAGACTTTACTAGTTCAATACGTGGCATTGGAATTAGTGAAGAACATTCTAAGAAAGGAAATATAACTAATTATGCCAAAGTCAGCAGTGCACAGTAGAAGTATCCTAGTTGCTGAATAAAACAATTTATAAACAAAGATATCTTCGAACAAGATTTAACTTTTCTCATAATCCATACTCTCTCAGATTCTCTTCTTTTATGGAAGAGCCAAAACTAACTTAACCATCGGAGTAGAAAAATCAGAACTGATCTTCCCTTCTACTTCTCTGTATGTCACCTCAGATGACCTAATGACTGGAGTGGAGCCCCAGTTCCGGTCAGATATCAATACCCCTTCTTTGGTTTAGTTGAATTCAAGAAGTTTCAATTACTTGGAGATTTCCTAATTTTTAACCTAACCGATCACTGTACATACCTGCTGTAATGTTAGTTGTGATATTCACAAATGTATCATGTGGTGCAAGTTTCTATTTCACAGGGATTAAGCAGTCAAACAGACTTGTAGCAAAATCAATCATGTGTTAGTGGTGATAGATAAATCATGCAGCCACACCTGCTGTAATGTTTTTAACAGATATCACATACAGCTGCAATCAAATCTCTCCATTTATATATTACACTCAGACAAAAAAGGCTAATAAAAATGATGCCTTGGTGTTGGGGCAGGACAATAAACAAAGAAGAAAATAATTGATGGGAGCCCATAACACAATACAATTTGCCAAGTCCTACTATTACAAACCTATAATACATGGGTGAAAGGAAACTCAACATAATAATTACAATTAGTGAATGGAATACCATGAGAGTTGATTATGTCCCTAGGTGAGATCGGTCGTCAGGGCCAGTAAGCATAATCTGATATATAGAAGATTTTATGATGCAAGAAAATGAAGATTAAAAGAAAAGAAACATCATACCAAGAATCTGTATATACTAAAATTAACTGAAATGGAAGAAATACTTACATTGCAATCAAAGGCAAACCTCCTCACAAGCATAATGGCTGCATTCCTTTCCCTCTCTGATTCAAATGCTAATACAAAGGAAAGCCCTTTATTCACTTGCCAATAGATAGCCTGTGCGGCAGCATTCCCGCCGCCTCTAACTCCACATAGCTAGAACATGAGGAAAGCATTAAAAAGGGGTGATCATTGTTTTTATATAAATGACAAATTGTGTTGCACATGTACATACGCATGTACATGTATGTTTGTGACAGAGAGAGTGGAAGCAAGTCAAAATGGATTTTAAAAGAAAAAATGAAGGCGCAGCTTAAACGAGGAATCGAAATTTCTAATATTAATTTGTCCTCTGTAATGATGATTATATTACAAATTAAATTACATTACCTGCATTAAAGTAGAGTAGTATTCTTTGGCAACTGTTGTCTTCCCTTTCCGAAGCTTCATCCTCATTTTGCCCACATGGAGTACATGTATAGATTCTGATTTGTGATCGACACCATTCATCTGGGTAACAACTACCTAGAAAATGAAAATGAAACTATAGTGAACATGAAGTACAAAAGATACATCTAGAGAAAACACTAAAAGATTGTGGCATTTTCCACTCAAATGTGAATCCATGAACTAATAGTTGATAATACAAACACCAGACTAATGACATCCAAAGATTACACCAGATAAAACTATTTTCACCAATCTAAGTAGTTCCATGATTGTTGAGCATCCCTTCATGCCCTTTGTTGTCTCTAAGTCCAATGTACTAGAGTTGATTCTTTTCATACAAGATTTAAGAAGTGAATCCACAAGGAACATGATCTTGCATGTACATTCTAGGTAAAGTAGAAATGCTTTAAGCACCATAAATACACCACCAATAGACAGATAAGAATGTAAAAACAAATATTAAGAAATTTGTTCAAGGAATTGGTAATTTCAGTGCTAGCCAAACTGGGTCTTGCTCAAGTCTTAAAGGGGGAATGGAGTGTTGGAATGAGATCGTAGGTTCAGACCGTGTAGTGCTCTCCTATCATATCGAAAAGAGAAGAGGAAAACAGAGAATTTTAGATTTTAAAGATAATAGTTTCCATCATATTTTCCTCTTTTTTTTTTTTTACTTTTGCCCCACCCAACACGATAGAGAGTGCGGTAATTCTCAATGATGCTCTATATGCAATGTCCAGAAATGTAAGTAATTCTCAATCAATGAAAAAGTTTAAATAGTACAAAGACAACTTACATTAAATTCAACATCGTGTTTCCGCACAAGTGCCTCCACGTAGCTCCCCAGGCCAGCAGCTGATAACAACATTACATCGGTTCTTTATTTTCATCGCAAAAAGATTTAGGCAAACAGCAAAGGAAAAATGTTTGCTTAAATCATATCTGAAGAACCAAATTAGAGAATCGGGACAATAACAGACCAGGATCAATTGCACCAGAAGTAGTCAATGTGATTTGCTGGCCATCAGCAATAATTTCAACTTGCACGACTCGTCCAACATCGAAAGGTTCAGGAGCATAAACCGATTTTGTAGCTCCTGTAAGGAAGTTGAATGACTGAAATTAGCTGAATGTCACAATACAACATACAATATCTCACCATCAGAAGCTCAATCACATTTTTAGCAGTTATTTCATCTGTATCAGCACTCTGATTTAAGCTATGGTTTTGTGAAGATTCTTCTCCAAAACTCTTTCCCTACTATGTGTGCCTTATATCTGCATTTGCAGAAATCACAAAACAATATAAGCAACATAAAAATGCTCTGCCCACTTTATAAATCCCACGGTGAATATAAGCAATATAGTATTCCTAAAGTGTTTAGGATTCCTGTTTGTAGTACAATTGTGATTAAAAATCCTTTTGACCTTATAAACCTTTGCAAAGGAAGACAAATAGTCAAATTTGAGAAAATCTCAGTTCTTTAGTCCTAGAGAACCCAAGACCCAAAGAGCTTAAGGGATAGCTGTAGAATTTGTTTCTCATCATGCGAATTTCTTGGACTTAATACAATTATTTTGACAAATTCATCCTATTTACTATCCCAGCCTTGTTTTACCATAAAACAACCAAGTTATGTTCAACTCAATTTGTGTTGTCAAACAAAACAAGCTCAGAATTGATTCAGCCAAATCAGATAGATACCGAATCTCTGTATTCTACATCCCACTCATATATATCATCAACAATTCCTTCGTAAAAGGAGAATCTAGCATATGAATGCATAAACGAACAAGAATTTTCTGATATAGACTCAGTTCCCACGACCTACCTTTTTATCAAAAATAATTTACTACAATATCATTATCTAGAAAAATAACTGAGATTGCTGAAACTTCATCTGTTCGCTTCACTTACAACACAAAACAAGAGTGCAAGAAGAATTTATTAATGAAAAGAAGAGAAAAGAAGGTGGGTCAGAGAGAAAGAAGAGGCCTGGGTATCAGGACAAAAAAGAAAATGTTTAAAGGAAGGGAACTGTCCCTGTAGAGGCCTAAAGGCTTCAAACAGCAGTTGCACATCAGGACTTAAAGCAGCATGCTATCCTAGTGCTTGCTTGCATAATGAAAGTGGGAGATGACTAATAAAATGGGTAGTGTGTGAAGACCATTAACAAGAATTGAGGTTAATAAGAATTAGGTTTTATTGGGCTTGGTTCAACTATTAACCAAAAATGACTAGAGCTGGCTGCTTGGGTGATTAGACCTTACCACTTATAAGCCCTTTTACATTTTTGTATTTTATCAACAGTGGGATATTCTTAACAGCTTTCATAGAACTCTTTGGTGGATGGAACAACAAAGTTACTAACAAGAGAGTGAAACATCATGGTTAAATAAAGTCAAAAGGCAGAAACAGAAACAGAAGTAAAAAGATTAAGCACTAGTACCGTGACATCAATATTTTCTAAGAGCATAATCATCCATGAAGCAGTGTACCCTGTTCTATTTTCTGAATCAAGTAAAGCAGAGTAATCCAATGTAGATACCTGATATAAGTTCCCTTTTTCCACCTTCAGATGACACACGATACCACTGAATGGAACATTTAGAAAGTACTGGCACATTGTCACAGCATGGATTGATCTGCAAATATGAACCTAAAGTTTCTGAACCATTTAACTCATATGACTGGGATATGTTCTGCTCTCCTCTCCTGCTCCTTGCCAGCTGGAAAAGGTGAAAAGGTAAGCAGAAAGTTAAAGAAGCTGGTGATAGAAATCACTTCATTAACATACGTAAATGATATTCACATAAAACAGAACAAAAAAATATCAGTATCTAGAAGAAAACTGAGAAATGTCTCAAAGACTTGTGAAAATGTTATGCGTTTGCTAAAAGCATGTTCTCAAGTTTGTCTTCTCCTTGGTCCAGTAAAAGAAAGTAAACATGACATCCTTTAAGGACTCTATTCTGTCTCCACACTTTTTCTTCCAACAGAATCACAGCTGTGCACCGCATATATTTTTCTGCAGGCCAGCACTTCAGTGCTAAGCAAGAAATGCAGTCCTAGGAACTAGGGGAAGAGGAAACTCGCCCAGGCCAATGATTTCATTAGCATTCCATTTTGGCAATCCAAGGACTTTTAAGTGACATATTAATCACAAGAAGTCAAAATTCACAGTACTGCAAACTAAACAAAGTTACTCCATTGATGAAGCAGAAAGAGTAGTTAGCACAGTAAAGAGAACGCCGGTAAATGGTGTTTATAAGAACTCTCTTCATTCTATTATACTTCTTAATTCTTATGAAATAAATCCATATA
The DNA here is from genome assembly GCF_019578655.1 of Ricinus communis. NCBI lineage: Eukaryota > Viridiplantae > Streptophyta > Magnoliopsida > Malpighiales > Euphorbiaceae > Ricinus > Ricinus communis. The sequence goes on along the minus strand of NC_063256.1, from coordinate 34,517,978 downwards.
GCATTTCTCTGGAATACACATTACTAGAAGCAGAATTATAGTTGAAAAAGACTGAAGAGTTTATATCTAAATATTATCTTGTTCATTAAGAAAAGGGTAGTAAGTGGATATTTTACCAAACACAGTCTCATAAAATAATGAAATACTACTGCCTGTAGCAGACAACCGATACAAAGCATCAATAAGAAACCCAACCTCTTTCTGAAGTAGAAGAGAACGTTTAGACTTCTCGGCTAGTTGAATCCTCAATGCTCGTAGCTCATGCTCCATGTCCATAACCTACAAGTTATGTTCAAGCCACGCATGATCAACAAATGGACTCGTCTCAAGTTAATTTGGAAATTCAGAAAGCTAACAATCCCCACAAGGGAGGTTTCAGACACTAGTGTCCTTGAAATTAATCTTTCCCAAGAATTACATGTAGAATGATGAATATCTCAACCCAAATACATACATATAATTGGGATTACTTTCTAGCAAATAAATAGTTTAAACCACAGAACTCAATCCGCCTCGTAAGAACTCAGATATTGACATATGCTGCTGAATGGACAACACATGAAGAAATCAAACTGAATAAGCGTTATAAACATAAACTATTGAGTTGCAACAACAAAGAAAAGAGGGAAAACAAACAAAAATTCCACACAAGCGAAATTTAAGAACACAGTTGTAGTAGTCAAGCCCACATTGAATCACAGAAGTTAGCTGGGGCCAAGTCTCATGGCAAACGGGATGTGAAGCACATTTTTATTAAAGTGCGTGTGAATTTTTTGTTTACATTTTCAATTTGTAAGTAATAACAATTGCATGCAAAGAAGGTAACAATTTAATAAGGCCAAAGCAGATAAGATTGAAACTAGTTGAATATAAACCCTATAGGATATCACAAGGAGACAAGCTAACATCAAACCAGATTAGCTTCACAAAAGCCATGTGCAAGACTGATAAATAAAAATATTAATCACCGCTAAGCATAACTTAAAACATTTACATACATATAAGTGCTTCTACTTCTTCACTAATGTCCTTAAATTAATTCTTCCACATCTATAATTGTTAATAGAATGACCTCAACCAAGAACCACTAGTCTTTCCCAATGCTCCCAAACTCTCAAGTTAAAGGGATGAAGAAAGCCAACTTTAAAACCTAAATAAATTGTGATATTCCTGGTAAAGTCCTTCCACACAATTGTACTTGCATTATTAACATGGACATCACCATCTTATGATTAAAACCAAATCACTAAGGTATTAGTACAAGCATCCAAAGCTACAAGTAAAACCAACTGATTAAGAGTAAGATCAAAAATTAACCTTCCCCAAGAATTGCAAGTATAATAAATATCTGAACACAAGCATGTAATTGTGACGACTTTCTAGCAAATAAATAGTTTTGAACCACATAAACTTGATTAATTATATGATGCTGAATGGACAACTACATGAAGCTACCAAACTAAATAAGCATTATTAGTATAACTTACTGAATTGCAACAACAAACAGAGGATGATAAAGAAATATTTAAAAAAAACCCTAAGAACACAGTTGTAGCAGTCAAGGGCACATTAAGTCACAGAAGGTAGCTGGGGCCTAGTTTCATGACATTGAACTCTTAATATCAAATAGATGCCTAGGTGAATGTAAAGTTAATCCCAGAAATACCCTCTTTTACCACTGAGCAGGAGTCAATTACGCTACAATGATTTTACCATAGTTAAATGAGATAGAATATTAGCAAACTTTTGCAAGAAATAGCTGTAAAACCAAAGATCATATATACACCTTGCTTGGCTGATGCAGCATTTTGATCCTTCTAGCCTCTTGAACCTCCTTCATTAATTCTTCCAGGTCCTAATATCCCATACAAAATATATGTAAATAAAAGAAGTAAAAGAAGAAAAATATGTGATAAGCATCTTGCAAAAGGATGCATAATACACGAGACCCCAAATGAGAACAAGGGATGTGCATCTATGTTATATACATTCCAGAACCAAAAAAAAATTTACCAACTTAATGGTAATAAAAGAATTTGCAATAAGTAATGAATTAGAAAATATGACCCTCATAAAACAAGACTCATGTAGTTATTACAATTTTAAAACAATAACTCACAGGATGGAAGAATAATTGGGAAACAAACAATGGAATATTGACAATTGGCACTCCTAGACTAAATAACAATAAAACAAACCTGCTTTCCTGAGGCCCGAGACATACGTTCATGTTCCTGAAGGGCTTCTTCCACTCTCTGAACTGCTGCTCTAGCACTCTCAATTTCAGCACGAGCAAAGGCTCTTTCCTCGTCGACAAGTTTCTTGGCATCTTCTGATGCCTAAAAATGGCTTAATCACTCAGTATTGATTTAATAAACCGTTCTTTACTTATCTTTCAGAGAGAGAAACAGCTACTGCAGTGAGAGTAAGGAAGAAAACATGAAAATAATTTGATAAATGGACCAGGGGGAGAGAGAGAGACTTGAAGCTTCTTGGAAGTTATATTAAAAGTTCAATGTTCTCGCCATCCGTTCTTGAGCTCTCAGTGGAAAAAGAAAAAAGAAACCTCCCGACATAAGGAAACCAAAATTAGAATATTTGAGGACTTAAAGCTGGTTCTTAGGTTCTTAAATATTATGATTTAACAAGTTTTCTAGAGTAATAGATAATGTAACATTAAAAAATTTAATGAAAATATGATTCAAGAATTCAGAAAGCAGACAAAGCAATTGTATCCTTGCCTTTTAATTTCAAACTAGAGCAGATCTTCATTAATTAATTTCCATATTAACTATAGTAAGACCTGGAAACATCAATTACTGTCAATTTTATTGAAAACCCACATAAAAACACTTAACAAAGAGAGCGCAGAAATCAAGAAACATGCACAATAAAGTTAACACTTTGCCCCTATTAATAATTTAGCTGGTCCCACAAAATATATCTCAGGGTCAAATCTCCTTAAAGCAGTAGTTGACAACTGAAAGAAAAGTTAATGCACAATTTAAATTGAAACAAAAATAATTAGCATGTAAAAATCAAGAAGTAAGACACGTCCCTAGCTTCTACCGAGGGGATACATCACCTGCTTAAGAAAATTAGCTAGCCTCTTCACTTCTGCTTTTTCTTGAATCAACTCTCCTTCCCTTTGAGTCAGCTGAACTGCTAAAGCTTCCACCTGGAAAAAGTGACCATAATATGTCACATATAATAGTTGCCAAAAATGGAAAATGTCAGAGACAATACCATATGAACCAAGAACCTATGCAAATGCTAGAAGAAGCAATCTAGGGAGAAAGGAAATTGGAAAGGACAAATAACAGTTAGCACTAATGTTACTTTCTCAAAAAAAAAAAAACAGATATTTCTTAACCATTTAATTCCACTGGATATTTTAGGGATTCAGCACTTACAGTTAAAAATTGCAATAATAAGAATACTTGAATAATGCATCCAAGGGATAGGAGATGATGAAACAAAAGGCACTAGAATAAACGTGATTGCAATAAAGCAGCAGTTCCAAGCATAGGATATTGAAGGGCTGGTACGTCTTATATCAGCAATTACATCACAGAATTTTAAGTCTCAGAAAAAGGTCCAGCATAAAATGAAAATGCAATATGAATCAATGGGCTATGTAATGGCAGTAACAACTTACTGATATAAAGACCCAAAAGGTTATTTTCAAGCTGACAACCTTAATTCTCACCAACCACAAAGCTGCTGGACATTCAATCTCCTATCTTTCTTCATTTTCTTTCTTTGATGTTAAAGCACTTGATTTACTCAATTACAAGAGGTGCTTCGAATATTTTATGCAGAATAAGTTATTGTTTTGGTCTTGTACAGCTGTTTTTTTTTATATAAGTTGTTTCAAAACATGATTTATTGGATCTACTGGAGTGTTGCATGCTTAGTTCAGAGTTGCATATTTAGTTAAGCACTATTAAATTTCTCTCTAATATTGAGTTCACATTTTGTGAATTTGAAAGAAAAAAAAAATTCCATTGCAGCACTAGGTAATATAGTTCAATATGGTCCTAAACCAAGAGATTCCAACCACAACACAATACTGTACTGGTAGCAGTTAGCATGTTAGCAAAGAATACAAGGCAGTCCAAAGGGTTTAATAGGCATTAAGATGCTCGCCTATCTTGAGTCGGCCATGCCAAACTCATTAAGTTTGGATAGCATGTTGCTGATCTAGGACTTGATTCCAATGTAGGGTGATGCTATATACGCGCAAAACTGGTTTGGGGGCTGTCCCCGCTCCCCTAATGAGGCCATGGACGAGTGAAAACCAGTAGCATCACAGAAAGGACAACAGCTTAACCTTGAAAATGCAGGAAATAGGAATGTCGCACAGGCAATGCCACAACATGAAAATTCTAACTCCACAGCATTAGAGTGGATCATGTACCCACTGTGAGTTTGCAAAGCACTCTTTACCACACTGGCGATCCAAGGAAATGGACAAGCAACGGGTTAGCTTACACCTAATAGCAGGGGTGTCATGAATGGGTCCTTTAAACAGCCTAAAACTGACAACAAGTGGGCAGGAAGCTAAGCAGATGTTCGCCAAGCTCTGCATGCCAAAAACTAGGCAGTGGGCAAGGAACTTGCACAAGGATCTTGAGGGGCCGAGTCTGAGCATAGAAATACTCCATGCAGGAGGACGTGCATGAATTGAATAGGGAAGAATGTCGCCGTATGACAAGTTGGCTAGTGCAAAATGCTATTGGTAGCACTTGGCCTAGGATGCAGAGCAATCCAAAGGGTTTAGAATGCAGCATAGGTGCTCTCCTATCTTGAGTCAGGCATGCCTACCCAATTAAGTTCGGGTGCTTGTCGTTTGTCTAGGACTTAACACAATGGAGGGCAATGCTATCTAGGAGCTAAACTGGTTTGGGGGTTGTTTTCGCTCCCCTGATGAGGCCCATGGAGAGGCTAAAATCAATAGTATCACAATAGTAACAGCTTAACCTCAGAATTGCGTGAGACTGGGTTGCCGATAAAAAATGCCACTGCATGAAAAGTCTAACCCCATGACATTAATCTTAGTTGTGCAACATCTCATTTGTAAATTTGTAAGAACATTAAAAATCAGTTGGAGTGGCAATGAGTAGAAGTTGTAAGTATAACCATAAATAATTGTAATAAAACGATGTAACAAAATCATCATGTCAAATAAAAGATCGATGAAAGCATTGATGAGTTGGAGTTACTCAAAGCAAGTATACAATCCTTTGACATGGATGGCAAACTGCTACATGTCGTTTCCAAAATCACAAGGTAGTTGGATCACTGTGCCATTAATTGAAAAGATTGAAATCAGAAAGTAAAGACCTTTCTATGTGCATCATTCATGTATGATTTTTCTATATGTACAATTTGATAGCACAGCACTCAAACTTGCAAACTTTGTAATAATAGTCACTCCAACATTTCCCATAGGTTAGTCAAAATCACACAGTCCATTACTGAGTTGCCTAAACTGCATTGAGATTCCATCATTTACAAATTTATGCCACTAGTTATATGGCAGTAGCAAGAAAGTAAGTTGAAAGGTAACATGTAACTTAAGATTTCTGGAATGAAGGAAGAAACTTGATAAGAGAGAGAGGATTATTTAATACTAAGAGAGAGTCTAATACTAACCATAGCAATAGCTTCCTCCACATCATCCTTATTTTTTCCCACCACACGTCCTTTTAAGGATTCTAATGCATCTCTAAGCTTCTTCAGAAGAACATGTTTCTCCAATGAAGCTGCTTCTCGTAATCGAGCCTGTCACCCACAGATGATTAGCTTATATTTAGTTTTCAAGTCTCCAATTTCCTGAGAAATTAATGTTCCCAACGCTCCTCAGCTTGAGGGAGGAGGAAAGAAGCGAAAAAGTACCAATAAAATGAGATGAGCACAAGGGGGGAAAAAAGACAGCAGATAATCACTAGGCAAAAATAAGCATATAGTACCACATTACACTCAGCTGAATTGAAAACTACCAATTCGCATAGATTGATAAATCTTATATTATCCAATGAAAAACACAAACCAAAGATCAATTGACATTTATGTTCCTAGATCAGCTAAATTCTCACAGATCAATCAACATCTCAGACAACAAAAACCAAATTCAACAAAGCACTTAAAACTCAAGCATCCAAAAAAGTATAATACTATTTGAAACAAACTTCACCTCTTCAGATAACTTAGCAGCAGCAGCCAAACCTTTCTCAAATTTGCTTGCAAGGTCACGAACAGAGAGGCGTTTCTGCTGTTCTAAAAGCATTGCGGTCTCGCGTGCCACAACCTCCTTCATGGACATTACTTTTGGATCATCCTTTGCATCCAAAATTTGATTGTTTGCTCCAAGTCTGTAATTAGGAAAACGACTTGAAGCAAAAATTACATCAGCTGATACAGCTGGGACTGCATCTTTCCGCATAGTATCTCCAAAATCCCGGGTTGCCCGTGTCATTGTTCCAAATTAACTAATCCTGTTTGACAACCAAAAAAGAGTAAGATTAACAAAACAAGAAGTTAACACCATAATCATTGTAACAAGACTTATCAACTATAAAAAGCAAAATGTGGGTCAGTGTTTTACCTACCGAAAATTACCTCAATTAGAGAAAGATAAAGGAAAGTAAAGTAACTTTCTTTTTTGATTACTTGAAAATTGCAACTAAAGAAAAGAACTTAAATTTAGAATATCAATCAGCTCGGAGAATTCAAATTGTATAAATTCACAACCAATTGCAATTAAAAAAAGAAAGACAGATTTTTAAACAAGGCAAAAACAAGAGGTAAAATCAGAACTTGCTTCCAGTAAAAACCCATCAATTTGAAACAAATCATCCATCAAAGAACAGTGACGATACTGACCACAACAACAGAAAATTATCTCTAGAAACCCATAAATCAAAACTCAGAATGGAAAAAGGAAAAAAAATAAAAAAGAGGGTAATTACATACAATCAGAGAAAACTCACATACTTACATAAAAAGCAAAGAAGTCCAAAAACCCAACAGTGCAAAGCCAAAGTTAAGAAACAGAGAACTACAAAAATGAAATCTTTAACACTGAATTATTGTTTGGTTGGTTAGAAAGAGAAAACGGAAGGAAATTTTAATAATGGAGACAAAAAGGGAAACTAGAACTTACATAGAAGGAAAAGAAAGAAGCCAAAATAAAAAATAAGCAAAAAGTAATGAGGATGTCAAGAATCTCGGGGATCAGATGGAAGGGTTAGCTGGGAATTGGGAAATCTTGCTAGATTGATGACAGAGAGACAGAATGATAATGTTTTTCTTAGCAATTTAATTGGAAGAAGAAGAAGAAGCAGCAGCAGCAGCAGCAGCAGGTGATGATGACGAGAGAAAAAGAGAGTATGCAAAAGTAGGCTAAGCTTGCTTTTTCAAAAGAGAAAGGGCCAAAGGAAATATAATAAAAAAGAGAAGGGCAACAACGGCAAAAGCCGCCCTTATGACTTGAGTTTTTTCTTTTATTTTTTTATTTTTTTGTTTAATAAAACGATGCGTCTTGGATTGGATTCTATATTGCTAAGCTACCAAGTCATAATAGTACTATATATGTCTCATGATTCTTGTGGTCCAATCACAATTTTCTGCTTCTCATTAAATAATATATTTTTCTACTTAAAAATAAAATGAGTTCGAGTTAGACTCTTTCACAAGTTCGGATTCTAATCATATTATTTAAGCTTTAATAAATATTTCTATATTCAAGCTCGATTAAATAAATAGTTTAAATTTAAATCTATTTATTAAAATATAATATAATATATATATATATATATATAAAACTAAACTCTTTTTATATTAGATCGCTATAAACTTTTTTATTTAATCCAGTTTAGTCCAATATAATAAAATATTAATTTTTTCATTAGATAGTTTTTAACTCAGTTTAGTCAAACAAATAATTAATAAATATTTTAAGTTAAGTCATAACTAAAAAAATCTCATTAATTGTGTTGAATTTAATTTTTCATTTATTAATTTACCGAATGTAGAGTTAGACATTGACAAATTAATAATTTATATTGTGAGATTTATTGATATATAAGTATATCAACACGTAATTCGGCATGTTCGATAATATTTCGAATAAAAATCTCAATTAATTTATTAAATATAATAAACTAACATTCAAATGAGAGCATGCCTAAAGAATTATTTCAAAGTAAGTAATTATGTTTTTGGAAAGCTTTTAAAAATATTGAAAACTTCTAATAAGGGGCCACCAAAAAATGGTTCTCTTGGGATGGAAGAATGGCCATTTTAACCCAACAAGAAAATGAAGAAAGGGTGGTGGGGTGGGCGTGTGGCCGGTGGGGATGATGTTGCTGTGTTGTTATTCTTAGAGTGTGTATTGACGAGAATGCCCCTTTCCTTTCTGTTAGTTGACCAAAAGCTGTCCACATTAGTCTTTTTCCTTAGGAGCATCATGGAATAGTTAGTAAATAGCAAGCAAAGTAGTAGCAAAGGTGGACAAATAAGAGGAACCAAGGCAACTTCCTTTGATTGGAAATACAACCAATCCCTTTCTCTCTTCCCATTTTCTACTATCCATCAAGTGTTCATTATTGACATTTATGCTTGAAAGCCCTCCAATAAAAAAAATATTAAACATTTCATATTTATTTGTCATAATTCTTACCCGCTCGATGTATCATATAATATTTTTACTAAACCATCTTTTAATATTTTAAAATTAAAAAATAATTTTATAAAAATATTATATTTTGCCTCAAGTGAGCAAAGATTGAAATAAATGAAAGTAGATTGTATCATTATTCTCCAATAAATAGTATTTTTATCAAATTCTAAATTTATAATATGTTTGAGAAAAACACATAAATACCTATTGCATAATTAGTGATAAAAATAATAAAAAGGGATAATCATATTTTTAGTGTCTAAACTTGTCAAAAAATAACAATTAAGTGTTTGAATTTTTAAAACTAACAATTTAGTATGACAACTTATAAATAAAAATAACAAAATAGTGTCTTTAGCATGTCATACATCATAAATACCGACGTGATTTTTTTTATTTATGTTAAATGAGATGAAAAATAAGAAATATGTGGTAAAGATGTATTATAAAAACAATAAAATGATAAATTTGTCCATCTTATACAAACGTATTTTTACTAAGTTATTATAGTTTTATAGCGTAATAAATATTAAGATTCATGAACTGGAGATTAAGAATCAAGACTACTAAATTGAGGATTAATAGAAATTAGAGAAAGAGAGTTATATAAGATAAAAATTTACCCTAAAATTATATCACTAGTGAATCTATTTTAGTTTTTGATGTGTTCAACAATTTTTGCTTTTTTATCTATATCTGTAAGAATTTAAGAAAAATCTAAAAATCGTCTGCTAAAGACACCATTTTGTTACTTTTTTACGGATTGCTACACTTAATTATTAACTACTCAATTATCATTTCTTGATAAATTTTAACATTAAGAATGTAATTAACCCTATTATAAAATGTATGAACGCTTTAATATTGCCACTCGGGATAAAAAAAACTGTCACGACCCCATCTGTGGGCCCATGACCGGCACTAGAGAATAGGTGGCGTAAAGCCACCAAATCCCGTAATAAGCCTGACACTCACTGACTTAAACAAATCTCATCTCATTTAATACTATTGATTCCACAATTTCGTAACCATTAAATTTACAATTAATTCGGTCTACCAGAAGAATTAGGCTAGACCTGAAACTACAAAGCATTATAACGGATACATCTACTATTACTACTGCGGAGAATCTAAGATTTTACAGATTAACATACCAAATCAAATACACCATCCGATGATGAAGGAATCAGGTTACTAGATAAGAGTCGCGAGAAGACTAACAGTCACGAATCTAAAAAACAGTGAAAATGAGACTGTCAGTCTCGAGAGTGAGTTAAAATCAAATAATCTAGAGACTATTGCAATCTTCATAGAAAATATTAGTTATTCGAATCAATATATCAAACCCTGAACATAAACAAAAATCATAATGTCATCATACCATAATAAATAAATAAATAAAAATATATTTTTACTTTTACGGAACGAGTGGCTCAGTAGAACCCTAACTCCAAATTCTAGTAGCCTTTCGGCTCTCTTAATCCAACAGGTCTGGCGCCCAGAGAGCAAGCTCGATCAGGGTCCTTACCTCCAGCCTGAACACTTGAATTCCAAACTAAGCCAGCGCTCAGAGAGCGTTGCTCGATCAGGGACCTTAACTCCGGCAATCAACTGAACTCAGCCCAAATAGCAATGCTCGATCAGGGCAAACAAATCCATAATAACCTTGTTACATATCTTTGATTATTACCGGTGCGCACGCGGTCCTGATGCAACCCATCATGTGGCATGTTCTACTAAAGCCTCATCCCAAATCACATTCAACAAATATAATAATAATCATGGTCTAGCAAAATTATTAAACACATATCGAAATAAAGAATTTGAATTTAGAAGAAGCATGCAATTTATATGGAAAAATAATAATAACAATTGTGTGAATATAACATTAACTATCAAAATAGTGATATCCTATTACGAGTAATAATATTAAAATTAATCTCAGTAAATAATAATTAAATAAAATTATTTATATTGCGATGCTAATAATCATATTAAATATGAATTTTAAGATAGCATATCAAATTAGGTTTAGCAATAGTGTAGAGATCATGTGACTTTAACTCATAGATTTGGTGACCTCCTAGCTTTGCTCTGATACCTCGGTTGGAGCGAGCCAAACAGACAGATCATCTAATCACGGAAAATAATTTATCAATTACGTTGAACAATTGACAATTAACCCTAGGTCTAGATTCCTAGGACTGACTATCTAAGAATCTTGACTCGGGTAAATTCTACCGAAAATTCGGCAGAATCTCCCCTATAACACGGACCTGCCAGAAAAATACTTTAAATATCCAACAATTCAAAACAACGGGAGTCGGGTCCCCAGACTTCACATTTTTTTCCGACTCCGCCACACAGCATAAAAACACGACTATGGCAGGCAGTCCGACAAACAATTATTTTTGACTCACAAATATCATCTAATACACAACGCAATTCAATAGACACACAATTAAACCAAGAATTCCAAAATTAACGGGCCAGAAAAAATTACCGAGACGCATTGATCGCTCGGTCGACTCGCCTCCAGCCGCCGGAGTCCGATTGACGATCCGAACACACCATTGGACTCGAAACGACCCGCTGATGACGATCTCCTCTTCAGATTTTTCGATCTGACCCCCGATCACTCGAAAAGTTTTTTGAACGATCTCGGCCGTCGATTCGCAAACGAAGTCCGATCGCCACGAAACTAGTGCTATTGCGAAGCTTGAGCTGAGGAGAGAGCCCTTGCTTTGCCGGATCTTGCAACTCCGACCACCCCGTGCCGCCAATCGCCAAAAGAGAGCCCTCGGCCGCGAACGGCCTCCAAAGCTGCTGCCTCTCCTCGCTGATTCCCCCGCGCTACCGTCAGACCCGAGGCCCAAAGTGACGCTGAAACACCGTCCGTGGCAGCGATACACCCTCTTCTCCCCTATTTTTTTTCTCTTTCCCCGACACCTCTCTTCCTTTTCTTCTTTCTTTCCTTCCAACATCAACATTAGACCCCCAAACTTTCTTTCCTTACAATTTGGTCCCTCAACTTTTTTAATTACAACAATTCGCCCTGCAAAATTTCCAATTAACCTCTAAACTTTTCTTTAGCCTTTCAATTTAGCCCCTAACTATTTAATTTGAGCCAAATTAGAATTATTAAAAATATAAAATTACATAAATACCCCTACCGACATTATTATTTATAAAAATACCAAACTTACAAATTTTCATTAAAATTCCAATTTAATAAAATTATACCTTTTAATCCTCATCCAAAAATAAGTCTTCAATTTAGTACTAACACAAAATTAAATTAAATAATCAATTTACTAAATATTTTCCAACTTAAAATTTAATACCACAATCTCTCCAAAATTCTTTGATAAAAACATGCTTACAAATTCTTCTATAATTTTTCAATATATATAATTTTATATATATATATATATATATAATTATGCATTTGGGAAAAAAATTGAATAACCAAAAATATAATTTATTTCTCAAATAATTTACTTAATTAACTCCTTAAAAATCAAACTAATTGGATTTGGAAAATAACTCATTTATTTGTCTAACATTAAAAATTTCATTACATCATTCCAAATTAAACCAAATAAAAATAAAGTAAAATTAATTTAAATCAAAAGTCATTTATTAATTATTATTAATAAAATTATTATTAAAGAAAATTTTCGACTATTACAAAAACTCTAATTTAAACATTCAATCAAAGAATGAATTAGATTCCTTACTAAGAGAGTTTTTTAGGGTTGCTAATAGAGACATTAAAAACATGATATAAACACTCAATCATAGGATAAACTAGAAATGTGACTAAGAGAATTTTTCACCCTCACTGAATGAGAGTTTGAATAAATAAAAATACTTAGTGCTTTATTGGTCCTTCATTGTTGTAGGTATAGTATCTAAAATTGAACTCTACAACCAGACTTGTGTTAGTTTAATAAAACCTTTAATATCATCTTAAATTGCATTTATAGTTATTTTTTTTTCTCATGGACTTGCATTCTCAACTAATCACTCATTATCACCTAACAATTATTCAATCCTTGTAAAAAAAAAAAATTCTATTTTGATTTTTTAAATCTTTAAGAAAAATAAAAACTTTTAATTCTCGTAGAAATATTTGTACAATTTATAAAATATATTTATTTGGTATTATATTAAAAAATATATATATTTTTTATTTGGATAATATTTTAAATTTAAAGCGTAAACTTGAAATAAATAAAGTGAAAACTCATTATTTTTATTTGAAAATAAATAACTTTTGATATAAAGAAAAACATAAAAAATATGTTAAACCTTGTTTTCCAAAATTTTAATTATATTTTAAAAAACATAAAAAAAAAATATCTTCTATTTTCATTTAAAAAAATAGCACAAATAAATATAAATTTTATTTTTATTCTTATTTAAAAAATTTCTGAAAAATTGACTTACTTTTCTATAAGCAACCAAGTATCGGCCATCTCTTTTTCTTTTTTCCGCTGTTGGAGATCTTAATGCATTAAGGGCGCGTTTGGCGATGTATATTACAAATTGGTGATGGAATGGAAAATGAAATGAAATGGGTAACAAATTAGAGTTTTTATCTAAATATTTTAAATTCATATGCAATTCTCTGTTCTATCTTTTTCCTTTATTATATATGATTTGTTTTCTTAAATAAACTTTGGTAAGAAGAATGTTTTGGTTTAGCATATTGTTGAAGGGTTTAATTGTTTCTATTAATTAATTGATTTTGGTGATTTTTATATAATTCAACTATAAAATGATCGAATGTGTTGAAATGAATTTAAATAGAGAAAAAGAAAGTTAGATGAATAATGCTTTAAGAAAATATTAAAATTTACAATTAAATAATATATTATTAATTTCAGAGCAAAAAGAAAAATCCAAATGAGTTGAGATATAGATTGACTGATGATTAAAACACATCTTCAAGTTAATTTGGCCAAAAATATTCTTTATATGCAGCCAATCTGATATTGATTCAGTTTAAAGGGCAATTTGGTCCGTAAAAAAAATGAAAATGGGAATAAGAACGAGCGATTACATTATTAGTGTTTGATTCGTTAAAAATTACTCCGGAATTGGAATGGGATTACATTATCAATGGAATTCTTCTATTCTTCTATTTCACTTAAAGAATAAAAAGTTCATTTCCATATCAATCGAGTCAAATTAATTATTAATGGTCAAATAAATGAAACAATAACCTATCATTTATTTAATATAACAATAATAGATTTAACATTATTATTTTTTCTAATTATAGTTAAATATTATTATTGGTATCAATCATAAATAAATTTAATTCTCATTGTTTACTCAACCAAATAATATATAAAATATAATCATAAAGCTCGAAGAATTTTCGGAGAGAGCAAAACTCTACAAAAACTAGGGTTGTTAGTTAGCACCTTGACAATTTCAATAGAAGATTGTTAAAATAATTATCCAAATAAAATAGAGAAAGACCAAATCCTAGAAGTCATCAAGCAATATCCAAAGGAGTTGTGGCCACTATAGCTTCATTAATCAAAGGCTTTAAATTTGACACAACATGAAGATCTGATTTCGTTGCACCGGGCTTTAGAGGGTTCTTTATAGCAAGTTTCGAAGCCTTAGTCTTAGCTTTGAACTTGCTTTTCAAATTCATACGAGTCTTTAAATTAGGAGGCTTCCCCGAATGCTGGTTCTCTCAAGTATAGAGACTGGTTTTGGGAGGAAACTACTTTCGAACTCCTTTCTTCAGCCACTCGCACCACCATCTTTATGCAAATCACTATGTGCTTGTTACTATGTAGAGATGTCTCTAGGAGTAAAGCTACTTGAGGGAAGAGATAAGGACTTTGAATGATTTTACATGGCACTGATAGCTTATGGACCATCATGAGAAACCCCTGCAACATATTTGTGACCACTTGAACCCAGCCTAAAAGTCATTCTATTTTTATGTTTATCCTTCACAGGGTTGGCACCATTCTTATATCTCCTTGGCCATTCATTTGTTCACCTCATAACTGGCTATGGCAGTCACCATAAGTTCTATTAGCAAGCTCTCCTCTTTTGCACTCTTAGGAGGAGGCCAAGATATCTAACCTTAACCGTTATTACTTTCATTAGTACTGAATGATAGCTCCATGGTTGAACTGTTAGGCAATACCCTAGCACAGACCATGGACCCTTGAGAAGAGCATTCGAAAAATCACTTCCTATTCAAATTTGATCATATAACACTTACCTTATATCCCCTTTTAAGTTTCTGCAACCCTTCAATCTTAGTGCATAAGGTACGACAGCCAATCAACCGGACAACCGTTTTCTTCGTTGATTATGCTATAAGGTCCTAGATACTATTAGAAAACTCAATAATGGAGATACCATTCTCACATCTAGTACGAAAATCACCATCATGACCGTCTATTTCAACTTCCAACACAATAATATTCTAATTTCTACCCATTGTTTCACCCACTCGTTTGTCCTTAAGAGAGACTCCCTCCCTCAGTAACAAACTGGTCAAACTCACTATCTTGATTCCGAACCTTAACTTTCTTTGTTGTTCGATCCTTTCCCAACAAGGCAGAAAAAGTTCCTTAAAGGGAGCGTTTAAAAACGCAGAGTTAACATTAATTACTTTTCAATATATATGTATTAAATATTAAATTAATAATAAAAAACACCAGCAATTTGCTAGTAGCATATATTATTGAAATGGATTAGTTCATTATTACCTGAAAACAACATTGGTGTACAATAATAACTCTAGGGGTCAGGCAATTGGATGCGGCAACCAAAAACAATGCTGCTTTAAGGGGTTTGCCAACATTCAACCATTTTGATACAAGTGGTCTCTCATTGGCAAACGAGTTCTCATCTTCCCAAGTCCTCAGTTTCCCTTTCCATATCATCTCCATCAACATAATAGCTGGTACACTACTCCAGAACGTTGCCACCAAAATTGAATTAACAGATGGAAGTAAAGCACCAGAGTATAGTAAAATAATAAACTGACAAAAAATCAGAAATTTTTTTAGTGCATACATTGGATCAGGAAATCAAACAAGAATCTAGTGTCACTAAAACATAAGATGAAGGAGTAGAAAGAAAAACAAGAACTTCAAAAACATAGGAAGTGTATATAATAATACAAAATTCCTTCCCTGTCTCCTAAGAAGCAGTTTTACCCTCCTCCGCAGCAGCTTCAAATGTCTCTCCAGGCACAAGATCAGGAACCTCATCATCATCATCCTCAACTTGCTCTGTGGTTGCAGTGGCGCCTGCACCTGGTGCCTGCTTCTGAATTTGCTCCGCCAACTTCTTAAGGTTGTCCAAATTATCAGGACCTAGATCACAGGTTAATTAAAAAGAAAAGAACAAGAGACAGAGAGGAAAAAAGTTAGTAGAAGATCCTTGAGGATCAAGTACAAAACTAATAAGTCATTATGTGGAAAAAATTTGGGAAAACGCATACCCAAATGTCCAAGCACTTGAGGGAGAATATCCTGCAATTCTGAAGAAAAGAAACAGAAACTAAATGTTAGATGTCAAGAAACTTAAGCTGATAAGTAAAAGCATTGCTATTAACGTGGTATTTTTTCTTAGCTGCAGCTTATCATGTGTATTAGAGACATACTTTTAGTCTGTGGAGTGCCACTAACAACCCATGTATTCGCCGCAATGGATGCTTGAACTGAAAATATTGAGAATATGGTAAGTTTATTATAAGAGTGAAAGACACAAATAACACCACCTAACTACAGCAGTGGATTTCACCTTTGGGATTCACAAACTGGATAACTATGTCGTCCTTGAATATGTTCACTTCCTCAATAGCAGGAATGGTATTCACTCCTATTCTCTTTAAAGTGCTCTGAAGCCTTTTATCATCTGTTGTAGTAGTCTTGTGGACAGCCTTCTTCTTTCTGTGGTTAGGAGCAAAAATTTAAAAGAGAATTCGCAACGAAGGATAACCAGAAATCTCAATGTAAACCTCCATAAGTAGCACTGGAAAAGAAAAGAAATCCAAGAACTTGAAGATAAAAAATCCAATATATGGCATACATCTCAAGCAAAACCAAAAGGGGAAAACAAAAAAAGGAAAGAGAAATCCTTATTTGCTATAGAATCTAGACAGATTTTGGTACTTCATATTAACACTATAAGTTTATATAGACTGACCCAGTGGACTGTTTCTCCTAGGAAATTTGGTAAGAGAACATAATCATCATAACTAACTATTTGAATTAGTGTTAGAAAAGTTCAAAAGATACCCATCACCAAATCATTATGGTATCCTCTGAATATTGACACTAAACCTCTTCCTCGATCAAATATACAGCTAATATATTTCTTTCCTTTTTAAGTTACTTGTTTAGACTTGTTATTGCAAAGCTCCTGAGATTAATCTCGTGACGTCTAGAAAATTAGTAAGTGTGAATGCACCTCCTACCTTCTCATGCTGCCCTTCCCACCAGTGCGAACTGCACCAGCCATCTTCATAAGCCTCTCCCTATTCATCTGCATACAAAGAAAGATAGTGATCAACTAAAATAATACCTGAATAATTGAGAGAGCAAAAGAAAAGACAGATGTTACTTTACCCCAACTTAAGTGTTGGATAAGGATATTTGTATGTAGTATGCACATATGAAACTTGACTCTTGAAATAAGCAAAAGAAATCTATAAAATTATATCTGGAAACATGCCAAGTCCAACTCCCAAATATGCACCCAAATCTATATTGATACCTAATTTCAAATCTAAAAATAATATGCAAGTACCCCGACAAAAAATAAATAAGTCTTTGGATCTTAGCACTAGTTCTTATAGACTATATTTTGTCCTGAAACATAAAACAGAAATCTAATGCAGACTCTAATTGCATTGACTACAAGGGAAGCAAAAGAATGATTTGCAGACCAGTAGAAAATCCGGATGTAAAAAATAATATTACATTTAACAAGCATTTTAAGCAGAATATAAAGCCAAAACAAATCCTCAGGTACAAGATATAGACTAACAATGAGTAAAGAACTAGTGTGGAAACCACTCCAGAGCAATGCAACGGACCACTGGTCCAAATGCAACGAAATTAAATCAAGCAGCAATAAGCATAAATTATGGCTTAACAGTTTACACGTTTCATTCCACTAATTGAGCTTGAACACATAATTACACTTGCAGAATGAGCTATGTAGTCGATCCTTAATGGCCAAAATAACAATCATGATCAAGGTCTACTTCATATTTTCTTGCAAATTTACTTTGAAATCAATTGTTCAAACTGTCACCATCATTCGCTCGTATATAAACATGCACTGAGGTTCAACTTAACCTCGGAAGCAAATAAGCTTCAATGCAAATTCTTTATAAGAAAAAATGGAAATGCGAACTATCCATTTCAAGTCAAACTCCTGAAAAAGGACACTAACAAGTAAGAGTTCAACAAGAACCAAAGCAAGACTAACTATGTACACAGCTTAATCCAGAGGTCTCTGGAAACACACAAAAAACTGAATAATGAAAAGAAAAAAACAAACAGATCATCACAAACCCAATTCACAACTGTGTTTCGAAGATGAAAAATGCTCAAAAGATTAGGATTGCACAACAAAAGGCACAAACAATAGAAAACACTGCTACTAACTAAAACCCTAAAGAAAACAAAAATTTCAATGAGAAATTATTTGAGCAAGCATATAGAAAGAGGATGAGATTTTGAATAGGCAAAAGAGGGGTTTTCGGGGATTTACCTTTAGCTTAGGGTTTAGGGTTGGCTGTGGTGGGGAAGTAATAAGTGATATGGAAGAAGAAGGTAAAGAAACAAGAAAGAGTCTTTTGTACTCTCAGGCGGCGCCCCTGGATGCCCTCTTTTTCTTTGTTTTTCCTTTTGTGTGAGACGCTTCAGGATCATATAGAAGAGAATCGATATCCGACGGCTATCTTTAAGTTTTCTCTTCGCACGTGTCAAACATATGGTAAGCAAGAGGAAGTTATGAGTGTCTTAAAACAATAATATTAATTTAACCTTCCTTTTCCCCAAAAATAATATTTTCCAAGAAAATACTATTTCAGTGCCCGTTATGGGCGAGGCTTTTTAATATCAAAGAAAATGGATTGTTAATAGTAAAAAATAAATAATTTTAAGATTAACTAAATATGTAATTAAAATATTGAATAATTACATATGAAATTATAAATTTTAATATAAGAATATGAAAAATCTTTATGATATTTTTATTTAGAAAAAAACTTCAATAAGTTACTCATAGTTTAACATATTTATTTTAGGGTTTGTAGTTTATTTTTTATAATTTTGATGCTCTGTGAATATAATCGTTAGTAAATAAATGTTAAATTGCATAGCACCGTTAGCAAGTGTTAATGTGGTAATTACAAAAAATAGTAGCTATTGAGTGCCATGTCAAAATCTATTAACGGTGTTGTGTGATTTAATTGTTATTTGCTAACCGTCAATATTCACAAATTGCTAAAGTGACAAAATGCAAGCCACAATACTCGTTAAATTATAAAATAGTTTAATAAAATTTTACTTTTTATTCATTGCTTCTATTAACTAAAATAAAATTATACATTAAAGTGATTTTATTAATTAGTC
Organism: Ricinus communis; assembly: GCF_019578655.1. NCBI lineage: Eukaryota > Viridiplantae > Streptophyta > Magnoliopsida > Malpighiales > Euphorbiaceae > Ricinus > Ricinus communis. The sequence goes on along the minus strand of NC_063256.1, from coordinate 34,498,652 downwards.
TAATAATAGGTGAAATCACTTTAAAAATAAAACATAAAAGTTTAAATCTTATCGATTTAAAATATTTTATAATGACTTTACAAATTATAATAAATTAATATTTAAAATAATTTATTAATCATTTAATTATTAACTTTTATTTGAGAGACATGTAAGTCTAAGTGACAAAAAAAGAAGGCTTAAATCAATAAGGGCCTATTAGCCCATTTATAATACTCCTCTCACTAGATAAAGCCATAAGTTATTAAGATCAGCGAGTCTCATCCGCTCAACATTACTCTAAATGTCTCTCTCATTAGTTTAAAAAAATAACTTTTTTATCTCATTTTTACAAGTGTAAATATTAGAAGCTTCTCTCTCTAAGCTATAAAGCATCCTGATTACACCTCCTTGCTACACTAGACTATATATTACACTTTACTACTACTCACTATCACTAATCTTTTCCAATCCATCAAGCCGATAGGTTAAGAAAATGATGATAGATTAAGTTACAAGGCAGTTGGAATGAGTGAGTCTAAAGAAGTTAAGAAGCCCAAGGGGTAAGAAAAAAAGTCAAGAAAAATCTACTTAATTAGCCCAAGCGAAAATAAGAACAATAAATAAAGAAGACCCTATGTTGCCCCAATCAGCTAAGGGTAAGGAACGTGACAACACACCAGACGAATGTGATCACTCATTATATATGACAATGTGAAGCTATAACTTCAACATCCTACCTCACTCAATGGGGTGATTTTGAGTTAAAAAAGGATCAAGCTTTGTATAGTTCGATTACTAATTCTTTGATGGAAGTATCTTGTTTTGTGAATTTTGTAAAGCATTTAAGGTTTGACAAAAGATTATATAAAGCTGCAATGCTTGCACTCACTCACATCTATAACAATCAGTATAAAGAATGCATTGATATTCACCATGAGGCAGAAAGGGTGATAAAGAAGTATGAAAAGTGTTAGTGTTCATAGAAGCAAACATAAAGGTCAAGAACTAGTTCAATAACTGCCTACTATAAATGGAGAAGGTACCTGATATATAGACAATGGCTCTTTATCAATATTATGCATATAGAAACATTCAAAGCCACTAGTGCAAAAAGAATATCAAATCATTAGAAGCACCATCACCATAACTAGTTTTTTCACCTCAAAAGTTAATTAGGTATTTTAATGTTGACCTCAAGATTGGTAGAATACAAGGGATAATCCCATTTCACATTCTCATTGCCCCCACAGGGTACCAACTATTTTTGAAAAGGAAATGGATCTATGAGCATAATTTTATTCTATTATCTATACATCAATGCATCAAGGGGTTCTAGAAAAGGGGAAAAGATCTACATCCTATAAGACGCTGTCTAAGCACTGTCCAGATGTGAAATTTGGAATGCTCATTTTCAGCTCCATCCTCATCAAATAGATGACCTACTATCTCGTGTATTGTATTTTACTGTCAATTTGTTTTATTTTAAATTCAACACCTTATATTGTAAAGAAAAATAAGAAAAAACACATTTGAAGTCCATTTTTATTTAATTGCTTTGATAAAAGTACTAGTATGGAAACCGATGAGAATTAAAAGCTAGAATTAGATTTTTAAAAGAAACACATCTATGATCAAGAATTGCTAAAATTGTAACTGATGTATGAAATACAATTTATATTTATATGAATGAGAATAAACATAAACCTTTGAGAGGTTATTTCAAAATGAAATAATGTAATTACAAATAAAAAATTATAAAATACATAAATAAATTTCACAAAACAAGAGAGGCAATATTATAGTGTGACACCTACCTAATGCATTTGCATTTATTTTTATAACATGCATATCATATAAATATGAGAAATGCATGAGAATGTGTGGTATTAATACTAATGATAAATAGAAGAAGATTATAAATATTACAATTAAGTCCATAACAAGAATTAGAAAGTTAAGGGATTAAATTGATTAATGGTAAAAAATAAAAGGTTTAAATTAGTTAATTAAACTTAAAAAAATAGAATGTCCTGGAATTAGTATGTGACAGCTTAAAAAAGAACATACGAATAGAAAAGGGGAAAGAAGAAAGAAATGGTGGTAGTCCTTCTTCCTTCTTCTTCTTCTTAAAAAAAAAAAACTGAATTTCAAGTGAAATTTAAAGGTTTAGAGTCCATTTCAGATCTTAATCTTTATCTTCAAAGACCTTAGAGGTTAATTTGCTAAACCAATTGGAAATGAGGGTGACACCCAAGTAAATACAAGCAAAGAAAATGGAGAAATAAAAATAAATGAATAACTTAATATTCTCTATGAATATAACACAAAATAAATAATTATAATTTATTTGTTAAATTGATTGATTAAGGAAAATGTATATAATATATTAATAGATGTCAATTTTTATTTATGGTGATTTTTAATTATGGTACTGATGGGTGATTGTTTTTGAAATGAGATTGTACATATGAATGTTGATTGGTGAATTCTGATGTCATGTTATGATGTGAATAGTATATTTGATTTAGCCATATCTGGAGTTTTATAGCTCCAAATGGAGTGCTACTTGTTGCTATAGAAAATTTGAGATGTAATTTATAAATTTTATGAAAATAGAGGAAGCTTGATTTTGCTGTTTTGATGGACAATTTGGATCATACTTTTTGTTGCTTAATTTTATTGACAATTTGACTATGGTGGATTTTTTTTGATGTTTCTCTTTCTATATATATCCAATTGATGTAAAATTAGTTTCAAATTAATTTAGACTTATAATATCACTGATTTGGAGAATATAGTTTTGAAATTCCTAATGTGGAAATTTTTGGTGTATTTTTAAATATATGCTATTGAATCCGTTGTGTTAAAATATGTTATATTTTTGGTATATCATGGATATATTATGGTTTCTTATATATTTTAGAAATGTTAATTGTTTAAATGGAGTAGTATGTTATATATATAAATATAAGAATTGTAGTTTGATGAATATAAGGATGCAATGCTACTTGTGAATGAGGCAAGACTATGTGCGATATGGAATTTCCCACAAGATTATTATGGGTTGTATGCATGTGGGGATTCATGAAAATTTTTAAAAAAATTATTATGGAATTATATATAATTCACAAGTTTATTGCTGTCCTAAAGAAAATACTATGACAATGTTTATATACACACTATAAAGTCATAACTAAATATCGAATGATTTGATGTTTGATAATATTACATGCTTTATTGTGTTATTTTTCATAGAAAATTATATTATTCATTTGCTAAGTTGCAGGCTCACTCATCTATATTATTTTTCAGGATTAGAAGAATTATAATTGGTCTTGAAGAAACATTTGCATCAGCCGCACTGACATTGTGTCAAGTGAGTCAACAGGAAGTCGCCCTCAATTTTTCTTGAACATGACATGTCTAATGAATTTTATTATCATGTATAGGACTAGTGTATTTTATTGTTTATAAAAAAGAAGTGAACCATTTGATGTTGTGAGCTTTTTGGTGTGTGATATGTATGACTTATATAAATAGTTTTTGTTATACATTTTAATTTACGAGTTAAAATTAGTTATTAAAAGACATATTATGTATCAATTATATGCACAATATATGTCCGACATCCTTTATAGGTGTCACAACAACGCTATAAAAAGTGTGATAGACAAGAAATAAACCAAAGGACATCGCAACACGACGAGATAAATATATTTGCATAAAAAAATTATTAAAACAACCAAAAAGACATAAAACATATTAACATCATTTATCTGAATCCAAACATAGAGAGAGTGCATTAATATAACATGGAGATATAACCTAAATGTACAAAGTTTTAAATTTAAACTCCTTTCATTTTACTCATAATTTAAAAAGAATTCTTAATATCTATTTTTTCTAGTTCGATAATATTTCTATCTAAATTCAATATCGATTTTTCTTTAAAAAATTTTACATTAAAAATTAAAAAACACATTATAAAATTTTAATATCTTACACTCATCAACTCCTTTTTGTCCTAGAATGCCTAGTAACACATTACTCACAATTCCTTCTAATCTCATTTCATTCCCTTTTCTTAACAATCGTTGTCTTTCATTTTATCAACCTTCAACAAACTACACACTTTATATATATATATTTTCAATTTGTCATTTTAATGAAAATATTTTAACATTTATACTATATTTAGTAAAAGTAAAGATAAAATAAGATAAAACTTTATAGAGTAAATGAAATTAATGTTTTAGAAAATAAAATAGAGTTTTTAATTTTATTTTATTTGAAAAAATAAATAATAAATGAAGGTAATATAATGCAATATAAAGAATTTTAAACTATATATTTTTTTTTAACTCTCCAATTTGGTAGGTTAAAATTTGAAAGAGATTAGAAATTTTTGAAAACCTCAAAAAAGAAAAACCTCTAATTTCAATTTATTATTATTTTCTCGGAAAAAAAGAGGTACAAGAATTTTATAAAATCTTAAATTTTTTTTAAAAAATTCATCTAAACATGTTGGTAGAATACAATAGCCTTTTTTCATATTAGGATGATATCATATAGTTTTATAACTTAATAAGAAAAATAAATTTTTAATTAAGATTTTTTGATTGAATCATTGCTCTTTTACTAATATCTAAAAAATATAAAAATAAAAAATAACAACTTTAATCAATTTCAAAATTTAACTTTAAGTATTTTTTTATTTAATATTTTATAAAAATTATTTTATCAAAAAAATTCTTTTAAAATTAATATAATTTTTTGAGTGAGAAAGATATCGTCTGAAAATTATTATATTAATAAATATTCCAAATTAAATATTATTTTTATTTTTTCTTTCTTAATGTATATTTGTATATATTTATCTTAGGTAATAGGAAATAAACTTTAATAAACAAAACAAAAAACAGATTAATTTTCTAAAAGAAAACCGGACATTATTTTAATATCGACCTTTTATTTTAAATAAAAAAATATAAACACATTTCATTTGGTAGTCAGTCTCTTCGCCTTGTGTTCGCTCTTTACTTTTCTTTCATTTTGAAGAATTATAGATCTAATTAACCAACACTCGTTGATTCTCCTCTGCCGGAAACCACCACCGCTGCTCATCGGCCATCACCACCACCTCTACTGATTCGTAAGTAGACAGACTTACTTACCTTTTTGCATGAGAAATTAGATCTAGGGATTTCTCGTGATCTGTTCGATTTCATGAGCTAAATTACGTGTTTAAGTGATGAATTGTAGATGATTTATTTAACTGTACTGATGTTGTTTGATTGGTGAAGATGCTGTACGTGCTCCTCATATGATTATATAAATTACTATTTGCGTTTGTAATTGTGGAGTTTGATTGACAGAAAGCCATGAGTGGCCACGATTCCAAGTACTTTTCAACTACAAAGAAGGGTGAAATCCCTGAACTTAAGGAAGAGCTCAATTCTCAGTACAAGGTCTTCTCTTTTTATTCTCTTCTATAGGCATTGTTTGGAAAAAAAAGATAATGTGCAAGAACTCAATTGCTTATTGAGAAATCATGACGCTTTTAGCACGATTTCATTTCTTTCAAAATGCTTTTGGTTTCTTATAAGTTGCAAGAATTGAATTCTAGCGCTCTGAACACGGAAATCGACTAAATATAATTCAATTGAATGGAATTGCATTCTCATGTTTGAGTAGTTCCTATTTGCTCTAATTTAATATTTTCAACTTTCGAAAGAAATATAATCATGCCAAATTGACATGATTTTGCAAGTCTTCAATTGAATAAACTCCTTTTTTCTTTATTCAAATGAGGTCCTAGGGTTTTGATTATAATTATAGATTCTTTAAGCTGCATATGAAACTGAGGTGGTTGGATATGTATTTTGTAGGATAAGAGAAAAGATGCTGTTAAAAAAGTTATTGCCGCCATGACTGTTGGAAAGGATGTTTCGTCACTTTTTACGGATGTAGTGAATTGTATGCAAACAGAGAATTTGGAGCTTAAGAAGCTGGTTTATTTGTACCTTATTAATTATGCTAAAAGCCAGCCTGATCTTGCTATACTTGCTGTCAATACTTTTGTCAAGGTAAGAACTTCATTTGATATGTCAAAACTTCTATTGCTTATTAGATTTATTTATATGATTGCTTCTACAGTACATGTATGGTTTTCTCGAAGTTACCTACTACTTGCATTCTTTTGAAGTATGTGCGTGTGTGTGTGTATCTTGGCTTCTGATTGAATTGATATTACCTTTTATGATGTATTTGATATCGTCATAAACCTTTACTTTGAACGTCTTGGTTCCCATATGGTGAAAACAATGCTGAATGGTTAATGGAGAAAGATAATTTATTAGTTACTTCTTGTTCTTTTACGATGTTGATAACATTTCCACTACCATCGACAAGATTGAAAATTCTGTTTCATACTACTTCTTTTGTCCAAAATAAACTATAGAGCTTCTGATAGGGCCTCTCTGTCAGGGGTTTTTTGTTAGTTTAATGAAACTATCTTGCTATATTGCAATTTTTCTTGCATGTTTGGAGAACAGCTTCCAAGTTTAGGCCCTCAGGTTACTTGCTTCGATTTTGCACGTTTTTGCTTTTTTTGGTTATGTATTTGGCATTATCATCACATGCTTCTGGTGCCTCTAACGTACTTGCATGTTATTGTCATTTATGCAGGATTCACAAGATCCAAATCCTCTGATTCGAGCTTTGGCTGTACGAACAATGGGTTGCATTCGTGTTGACAAAATTACGGAGTATTTATGTGATCCTCTTCAGAGGTGTCTGAAGGTTGGTTTTTGGAATCAATATAAATTCTCATTGCTTCCTGTATGCTGGATTTTCATATTTTGGTTTACTAGGCTCTACTATCCTTGGATAATACATGCTTCTTACCTTCTATTATTGAAAGCATTAGGAATTTGTTTGCTTCTCCTGTCTGTGTCATCCGTGTAGTTTCTCTAATCCAGCACATTGCACTTATTTTAACAGGATGATGATCCTTATGTTCGTAAGACAGCAGCCATTTGTGTAGCCAAACTTTTTGACATAAATGCTGAGTTAGTTGAAGATAGGGGATTTCTGGAATCTCTAAAGGATTTGATTTCTGATAATAATCCCATGGTTGTAGCAAATGCTGTGGCAGCACTTGCAGAGATTCAAGAGAATAGTAGCAGGCCAATCTTTGAGATTACTAGTCACACACTTTCAAAGCTGCTTACTGCTCTAAATGAGTGCACAGAGTAAGTTAACTATATTCTGGTGCCTTCTAGCCCATGTTTTCATGGTTGGCTTTGGAGAAATCCATCATATAAGTGAATTTGATGTTTTGATCCTTCATGATTCTAAGTTCTGATGTAATCTTTATTCAATTATGCATAGCTCTTTGTACTTCGGACGTCCTTTGATATCTAGGTCTCGAATATATAATGGAGGAAACTAAACAACAGTTTCAGAATCTGGTCGTTTGCACATGCAATTGTATGTTAAACATTTAGACGAACTTATTCTTGCCTTCTTCTCTGCCTCACCTTTTATCTTTCCTTTTACATCTTTTCCTAAAGTAGCTATATGCTCTTTGATTGGTAGACAACCAACCTTGTCCTATTCTTAACCCTATGTGCTTGATCTCTTGTGTCACTATGTTGCACGTTTGTGTTGTGCTTTTGGTGTATACTTGTCTGTGTTACCTGTATGCTAGTACCTATTTATGATGCAGGATAGAATTTTGCTGGCAATTGAATGAGGACATGTTTTGGAAAATGTCATAATGCTCTTTTATTTTTCACTTAATTTTCTTGAACCCCTGCAAGTTCTTTGCTCGGAAAACCTCTTTGTTTGTATGATGTTTCATTTGCTTCTGTTGTTTTTTTTTTTTTCAGATGGGGCCAAGTTTTTATATTGGATGCACTGTCTAGATACAAGGCCGCTGATGCTCGTGAGGCCGAGAATATAGTGGAACGAGTTACTCCACGACTACAACATGCTAATTGTGCAGTTGTACTGTCGGCTGTTAAGGTTATTGTTGATGTTTGTCTTCATTGTTTTTAACCTTGTTGACTTTGAAAGTTGTCAACTTGTCAAAACTTAATTAACTTGTATGTTTATGTGTTATTCTCTTCCACCTTTATAGATGATCCTTCAACAAATGGAACTTATCACAAGCACAGATGTTGTCCGAAATCTTTGCAAGAAGATGGCTCCTCCTCTTGTGACATTACTTTCTGCAGAAGCTGAGATACAGTATGTTGCATTGCGGAACATCAACCTAATTGTACAGAGACGGCCTACAATCCTTGCACATGAAATTAAGGTATATGGACATAGTCCTGCTGTGCGAATTCGGACATGGATAATTCTCACTTGGCTTCACATTGAGTCATGTTCTGATCAAGGATCATTCTCCAAAAACTTCCCGTGTCATTTTCAGGTTTTCTTCTGCAAGTACAATGATCCAATTTATGTGAAGATGGAGAAGCTAGAAATCATGATAAAACTTGCCTCAGACAGAAATATCGACCAAGTATGTTCTTTTCTTTTAATAAGACTAGGTGCATATCTGCATTTGTATGATGCCTTCTTCAGCCATGAGCATTCCTGGAGTTCTTTAGGTTCTGATGTTTTCTTGATGACCACTGCTATAGGTCCTGTTGGAGTTCAAAGAGTATGCCACTGAAGTAGATGTAGATTTTGTCAGAAAGGCTGTTCGTGCCATTGGCCGCTGTGCTATTAAGTTGGAGAGAGCTGCTGAGCGTTGCATCAGTGTTCTGCTAGAGCTGATTAAAATTAAAGTAAATTATGTGGTTCAAGAGGCTATTATTGTTATCAAAGACATCTTTAGAAGATACCCTAACACGTGAGCTCTAGTTTTGATGCCCTTGAGGAATATTATTGGGAAATCATGGTTTCTTTTCTTCTAAATTGAATTTTGTATCCTCCTTTTCTTTGCAGTTATGAATCAATCATTGCGACACTCTGTGAGAGCTTGGACACTTTAGACGAGCCGGAAGCTAAGGCAATTCGTGTTTCTTCATGCCTTTTCTATTACAGATTATGATTCTAGCTTATATTTTGTATTCACATCTTTTCTTCTTCTCTCTCTTAAGGCTTCCATGATCTGGATAATTGGTGAATATGCTGAAAGAATTGACAATGCTGATGAGCTCCTGGAAAGCTTCTTGGAGAGTTTCCCTGAAGAGCCTGCGCAAGTCCAGTTGCAATTGTTGACTGCAACTGTTAAACTCTTCCTTAAAAAGCCAACTGAAGGCCCTCAGCAAATGATTCAGGTTTGATATTTTGCCTGTATTATTGTACTTTAGGAAGTTATGGTCTGGTTTACTTCTTCCTTCACTTTACTTTGCTTTAGAATTTGAACCCCTTTGTTTTGGCACGCAATCTGGGATTATTAGCGTGGTTCCAAATAAATGATGAACTGTCCCATATCGCCTGTCTCTTAACGGGATGTTATCCTTCCACATATTATTTATCGATACATTACAATGGATTTGGAAACAGCTCAGTTTTCTTTTTTCTTTTCCCCAAACACTACCTACTTTTCCTAACTCCATTCGTTCTTTTTAGCTTCTCAATTTAAAGGGCCTCTTTATTATAGTCTCTTTAGCCAATATGCTATTGAATTCATCCATTTGAATTCACGGTAGGGTTACTGTTTCAGTTCAATGAAATCCAATTTGGTTTGGTGCTGTTGCACAGTTTTCAATGCTGAGATGGTTCAAGATGCCATTTTAAACCCGAGTTAGTGCATGATGATCTTTGGATTTATAGAGCTAATATGGGTTAAGACTTTCGGCTTTATTTTCTTGGCAATCAAAGTGACTTAGGGATGACCAGGGGTCAGGTTTTGGTATATCCATACACTACTCTTCTTATTTTGGGTGAAGTTCTGATATTACCTACTTATTTTCTAAAGAAGTAACAATCGCACAACCTCAAATTTTATGTAGTTTCTATTACATGTCATTTATATGTAAATGAATATATTTAGTATAATTATAGCAGTTATTTGCAAAAATTTTATTTCTTTTTTTCCCCTCCAATATGACATGTACATTTATGTATTTATATGCTAAAATTTATGTCAGGGGGTACCCCAAGTTGGGTATGACATTACCCTCCCATGTGCCCCATTAGAGTCGGAGCAGGGCTGGTACCCAATGGGTTGAATAAAATTGTCTTGTTACTTTGAAATGGGGTCTGGACTAGTGATAACATAGTAGTGGAAGAATATTATTTTATAGTCGGAAAACTGAAAATTGATTTTCTGGTTCTGTTCTAGGAGAAATATGATACAAGGAAGAAAGAGTAGAAGAAAGTCGGACTTCTTTATAGCCAAAGAAAGTTATATCATCTCAAGGACACATGATCTAATCTTGTATTTTTGCATTGAGCTTGTTGTGTCTTAGACCTACATTTGAAATTTACTTGCGAATCTTTAGAGAGCTCAAAACCTAATAGATTAAAAATGCCACATAACCTACATACTCCCTTAAAAGCAGATGAGCACACAACATGCCAAACTTCTCTAAAGCATAACACTAAAGCAATTCTTTTCTTTCTTTTTCACACAAGGTCAAGAAGTTTGTAGAAGTGGTATAATGGAAATGGATAATTGTTAGTAATGGCCCCATGTTTTTGGTTTCTATATTATGTCGTCATCAACTTGTGATCTTTTTCTCTCGCTTTGGAATTATAATCACTGTTCTTGATTATCAGTGGCTGTTCCTCATTACACATGTAAATTTGGCTGTCTCCAGTCAACTCATTGTAACAGTTATTTTGACAGGTTGTTTTAAATAATGCAACTGTGGAAACAGACAATCCTGATTTACGGGATCGTGCTTACATATATTGGCGACTGCTATCTACTGATCCTGAGGTGTGGCTTTACTTTAGACAATCATGTTTTTAAAATTTAATAGTGCATGTGTATTTGATTTAGACAATGATACTCTATTTTCTATTTAAATTCTGCAGTGCATCTCTATTTGTTTTTTTACTATATAAAGTTCCTTGTTCATTATATGTTTTTTCTCTTTATTTGGTGATCGATGGGTAGGGAAGAATGTGAAAATAGTTGCAATAGTATGTTACCATAGTCTTTTTCTTTGTATGCTGCCACAATCAGTGCAAGTTCATTCAGTTTGCTATATGTATATTAGCTAATCTACCTGCTAGGGCTAGTTTTAATGCCATAAAGTCAACCTGATGTGCCATCTACCTATGGAAGGAAAGGTTGCAACTGTTGGACACTGTTTACATACATGTAATTATATGTTCATATATATTTTTTTTTTTAAATCTGAATATATTTGAAAATTCTCGCTTGATACATTTGGAAGATAAAACTGCATGGGATTTGTTCGAAATTCCATAAGGAAGCACTTTTACACATTCATAAAGTGCATGTCTGATGGTGTAATTTAATTTTTCAGGCTGCTAAAGATGTTGTGTTAGCTGAGAAGCCTGTGATTAGCGATGATTCAAACCAGCTTGATTCATCTCTTCTGGATGAGCTTCTTGCCAATATTGCTACATTATCCTCTGTGTATCACAAGCCTCCTGAAGCATTTGTTACCCGTGTTAAGACAGCAACACAGAGAACTGAAGACGATGACTATCCTGATGGGAGTGAAACAGGGTATTCAGAATCACCTTCTCATCCTGCAAATGTTGGTGCATCACCACCCAATGTTCCATATGCTGGATCAAGGCATCCGGCCCCTGCACCAGCTGCACCTCAACCTGCTGCTGCTGTGCCAGATTTACTTGGTGACCTGATAGGCATGGATAATAGTGCTATTGTCCCTGTTGACCAGCCATCTACTCCTGCTGGGTAAGTGCTAAACTCTATGAATTGTGAACTATACATGGGTTGGATACCTGTATGAAATCACTTGGCTGCATCAATATTTTGCAGAGCTTATTATGATTTTGCCTTGCACTCATTAAATAACTAACCCTGCATGATTGGAAACTCTTAATTGCATGTCCAGAGATGTTGCTTACCAGGCTCCTGAACTTCTTGCAGCCCTCCTTTGCCAGTTGTACTACCAGCATCAGCTGGTCATGGTTTACAAATCAGTGCACAGCTAACCCGAAGAGATGGCCAAATCTTTTATAGCTTGTTGTTTGAGAACAACTCACAGGTTCCCCTCGATGGGTTCATGATTCAGTTTAATAAGAATACATTTGGTCTTGCAGCTGCTGGACCCTTACAGGTAGTTTTGAAATCCCTCGTGTTGAATGAGTGTGTTTATTATTCCCTCGTGTTGAGTGTAAATTGACTCTTATTATCTGTTAGGTTCCACAACTGCAACCTGGGACATCAGCCACAACTTTGCTACCTATGGTGTTGTTCCAAAACATGTCTACTGGTCCTCCAAACTCACTTTTGCAAGTTGCTGTGAAAAATAATCAACAGCCAGTATTGTACTTCAATGACAAAATTTCATTGTATGTTTTCTTCACTGAGGATGGGAGGATGGAGCGCGGGAGCTTCCTTGAGGTAAAAAGAGGAAAAGTTTTTATTTTCTTGGAGTAGGGATGGCAATATTGTCAATACTGAACTCAATGACTTCCTGTATCATGTGGTGTAGAATCGAAAACCTTTTGATCAACAGAAATTCTGAAAAGTTAGCAACTAGTTCACGACATGTCATTTGTTAAATGATTTCTGTGATTGTACTTATCTTGCATGATGTGTGTTGCCTTTGCAGACATGGAGGTCTCTTCCCGACTCAAATGAGGTGTCAAAGGACTTTCCAGACCTTGTAATGAACAGCGTAGAAGCTACTTTAGATCGTTTGGCTACATCAAACATGTTTTTTATTGCAAAGAGAAAGCACGCGAACCAAGATGTGTTCTACTTCTCTACAAAAATACCTCGAGGAATTCCATTTTTGATCGAATTAACCACAGCTGTCGGAACCTCTGGGGTAAAGTGTGCAATCAAGACTCCGAACCCTGAAATGGCGCCACTTTTCTTTGAAGCTGTGGAAACACTCATCAAGGGTTAGTTGGTGTTTTCTGTATCATGCTCTTTTTTTTTTCTTTTTTTTTTTTACTTTATTTTTTTCTTCTTTGTTTTCAATTTTTTCAACAATTTTTGGTTTATTTGTAAAATCTGCATTGAGTTTTATCGGTAATTCTGCCATTTTAATCTTTAAATTTTTTGCCCCTCTAGTTTCCATGTGATTAATTAAAACCATAGAATCTTGTTGTATGAACAAATTATTTTTGGTAGTAATTTGAGCACATGTATTTTATTGGCTTGGACCACTAAGATTTCTTAAGAATAGAGAGAGCTTCAGGGGTTAAAAAAAGTATTCTCTCGGAGAAACTCTTTCTGTTTTACCCCTTGATATTTTTCATTTTTGGTCAAACATTTTAACTGTGCTTGGAAGCAATGTATTATTCATACAATTTTCTTGAGTTGCAATAAGAGAGTAATATAATTATATGATTAGTCATGGCAATGATCTGATTGGTATTATCACTTATAAGAATTAAAAAAAGTTACGAGTTTGATTTTTTTTTTTTTTTTTTAATCTTTATGTTGAAAGTAAGGAGATCGATTTGTTGGTTTCGGGTCGATTGAGGTTCTATTGAATTAAAAAATTCAAGTAAGATATTGCCATTTGTATGTTACTGCTATCATAGGGTTGCTTTTACCCTTTTTATTATATTTGCTTCTCTCCTTTTTGCTCTCCCTTGAATATAACTATATTATTTTATTAGAAAGATAATAAGATTTGTTATTAATATGTATGATAATTATTATATTTATTATAATTATATTTTAAGAATATTATAGTCTTATATTTAAATAAATCATAAATTTTTACCATATTCATTATTAGTGTTTAAGATTGTATTTAATTTTTTTATAAATCTACAATGTGTCATTCTTTATTAAAAACAATATGACACAAGTGGGAAAACTTGATATTTTTTATTGTATAATTATTTTATATTTAAGATTATATTTTATATATTATATAATTCAATTTATAATTATATTAGTACAAAAATAAGTTTTATTTTTATTTTATAACTTTTTATTTATACTTATTTAGTATTTTATAAAAGTCATGTAATATATTCTTATGAGATTTATTTATTTTTATATGCTGAGGCAAATAAACATGAAAAGTATATATATTTATTAATTTTAATTTTTTTACTTATTTTATTGCACTAATAAGTTATCATACGTACAAATAATAATTTAATAAATAAGATTGTTAGTATTTTTGCTATTTATTTTTTATATTATTATTTTTTGATATTACATATATATAGATTAAAATCTTTTTATTTATTTATTATATATGACCAATAAATTTCTCAACATATTACAAATTTCTTTTAACTATTTTTATGATCCAAATTTAAAATTTATATTCTTTAACTAATTAATTAATTAATTAATTTATATATAAAAATATAAACATATATTATATAAAAATATAATAAGATTTATTATTAATTTATAGTAGCTATAATAATTATTATTTTTAGAGCAAGGAAAAAGAAAAATAAGAAAAAGGAGTTAGCAGCTTATGTTTTTCTCAAAAAACTGTCAGCTTACTTTCTTTGTAAAGAAAGTATTTTTATTTTATCTTTCTGAGGGGAAACTGTGATGTTAAAATTGAAGTTTTTCATAAGAGAAAAATAAAAATGACAATATCTAAATGCTGTTCAAGAAATAATTAAAATTAGTACAAAGCCAAATATAAAATAGAATCTTTCTATATGTTCATTGAGAAGATATAGTGTACTTTTCCTTATCCTTTTTGAAATAATGGTACAAGCTTCCCCTCCCTTCACTTACCCTCTCTTCCCCCTCCTTAATCCCAATCCAAGCAGAGCCTAAGTAACCTAAACCAAAAAAATATAATGATATACACAAAAATATCCTTTCACTATGAGCTTGAAATTCTGCCCTTTCTCCCTTTTCTTGGGAGGTTTAATGTACACCATAAAATCTAGGAACCCTATCCTACCTGTCATGGTCATTTTATTATTATGGTTTTGGTCTTATTCTCAAGTTCTAGTGATTATATCTAAGAAAAATAGTACACAAGAATTGCAAGGTTTTATTACCTTTTATTTTTATTCATATCACATGAAAATAACTATTTTTTAATATGTATTTCATCATAAAAATAATAAATTTTATTAATAGTAACAAACAAGGATAAAAAAAATTCGAGTACAAATGTTTTCTCGATTATCATAAATAAAAATAGCATATAAGAATTATAATTTACATATTTATTATAAGCCTACACTTAAATATTACTTTCACCAAGATAATAAAGTCTCAATAATAGCTCAAATGAGGTGTGTTTTTTTTTTTTTCTTATCAAGTAAAGTTTGATTTGCCTATAAAATATTCCAAAAATTAATTTTGAATGTTCCAAGCTGATCTGAGAAGTGCCTATTTAGAACCAAGAGAGAGAATTTATTCTTGAATCTTGGAAATCCTTATTGTATGATTAAAAAAAGAAAAGATCTCAACAATATCTCTAAAAAATCTCAACAACTTTTAAAAGAAAAGGATTATTTACTCACTTATACTACAAGATGCATATGCACCAAAAAAACCATAAATATTGGTTTAATATATATTTCAAGCACAATATTTTATATATAATTTAGTAATTATACATAATAAACCATGCAATATTATTGCACCTTAGATTTGGTTTCAAATCTTTGTAGCTTATGCAGGGAACAATTGCTCCAAACAAATGTCAAAACTTTCTATGAAAAATCAATATTAAAAATGTAGTCACACATATGCTTATATCTATAAATGCAGAATTATAGAGATAGAGAGAGCAAAAACATGTGAAAAGACATGTGAAGAAGCCTTTATTGTGAGAAAATTAGGTGTCCAAAGGAATACCCTCTTTGATATAGAAAAGATGACCACATGGTATAGATTTATAAAGGTGAATTCTGAGTATAAGAGTTGATATTATTAGGGCAGGAAAAATGATATTTATGAGGTAGTTAATGAACTCAAAAGATATGATTGTAATGCTTCATATATTTTTTTCATGGAATGTTTTTTTTGGAGTATATGAACCCATAAACACTTGAACAGAGTTCGATAATGCAAGGTAATATGAATATTTCTCAATATTATTCAAAACTGAAGAAATTTTGGGATGTGCTGAATAAACTAGAACCACCACTGATCTGTGTATGTAATTATGGTGGAATGAAAAGAATTACAGAAAAAGAGGCTTTGAATAAGCTTATGCAATTTCTAATGGATTTGAATGATACTTTTGACTCGATAAGGAGTCAGATTCTTATGATAGATCCATTACCAATAGTGAACAAAGCATACTCTATGATCACAAAAATCGAGAGACAAAGACAGGTTAATTTGAGTTATATAGAAGGATATGAGAATGCAACATTATTTGTTAGATCTTCTGCAACTTACAAAAGAGGAGAGACTGCAGGTGTCACGATCCGATCTGTGGGCCTATTACCGACACTAGGAAATGTGTAGGCTTAAGGTCACCAAATTCTGTAGTAAATTTGACTATTCACTAACTCAATGAAATTGAAATCCAGACTCAATCCAAAGCACTTTTTCCACAATTAACCTTAACATCCAATTCTACATATTTAACTCGCTCTGCCAGCATAATTAGGCAAGACTCGAATTTACGTAAAATTACAAACTGATAAGTCTAAAATTTCTACTGCGGATAATCTAAAATTTTACAAGTCAAACATACCAAAATCGATTACATTAACTCAATGATGAAGGAGTCGGGCTGCTAGATAAGAACTGTGGGAAGACTAATAATCACCTGAAAAACAGTGAAATTGAGACTGTCAGTCTCAAGAGTGAGTTAAAATCAAATATCCCAAAAATAAATATAAATACTTCAATAAACATTTATTTAATTAAAATAAAATATGTGTCATGTTATGCTTCTGTAAAATAAAATAAAATAAATCTTTGTTCATACCACGGGACAGAGTACCTTAATAGAACCCTAGCCCCATCACTAATAGTCTCGACTCTCTCACTCCAACAGAACTGGCGCCTAGAGAGCGAAGCTAGACCATGGTCCTTAAATCCAGTTCGGTCACTTAATTATCACTAACAGTCTTAGCCTTTCGGCTCTCTTACTCCAATAAGACTGGCACCCAGAGAGCGAAGCTCAACCAGGATCCTTAAATCTAGTCAGGTTACTTAAGTTTCCAAATAAGCCGGCGCCCAGAGAGCAATGCTCGACTATGAACCTTTATTCCAGCAAACACACTCTACTCAGCTCAGAGAGCAATGCTCGACCGGAGCAAGTCCTAAATTTACCTTTTTAAATTTACCCTTTTATTATCAGTCTCGGATTCATACCGGTGCGCATGCGGTCTTGATGCAACCCATCAGGTGGCATGTTCTACTGCCGTCCCATCCCGAGTCAACATGCAATCAATAAATCATAATACAGAAAATGAAACATATATTGAATAAATAAATAAATAAAATATTAATTCATGTAATCAGAACTATTTCATAAAATCTTGGCATGATACATGTAAACAGACATATGACTTTAACTTACAACGTTGACGACCTCCTAGCTCTGCTCCAATGCCTCGGGTGGAGCGAGCCGAACTGATGGATTATCTAATCACGGAAAATAATTCAATCAATAACATTAAAACATTTGACAATTAACTCTAGGTCTAAACTCCTAAGTTTGACTATCTAAAAATTTCGACTCGGGTAAATTCTGCCGAAAATTCGGCAGAATCTCTCTTAAACACGGACATTTACTCCCCGTAAAACGGGTCCAGGACCAGTCATAAAACACTTCAAATATTTCAAAAATTTATTTTAACGGGAGTCGGGTCCCCAAGACTTCACTATTGTTTCCGACTTCGCCACACATCACAAATTACGACTATTGGCAGACGGTCCGACAATTATTTATTTCGACAATCAAACCTCACAATATATTTTTAATGCTCAACATAATTAAATAAACATATAAATTTTATCAATAAACTCTAAAATCAACGGCTAGAGAATTACCGAGACGCTTGATTACTCGGTCGACTCGCCTCCAGCCGCCGGAGTCCGATTGACGATCTGAATGCGCCTATAGACTCGAGACAATGCGCTGATGATGATCCCAGCTTTTGATCTTCCAATCCGACTCTTGATCATTCAGAGAGATTTATGGACGATCTCAGCCGTTAATTTTCAAACGGAGTCTGATCGCTACGAAACCGGTGCCATTGGAAAACTTGAGCTAAGGAGAGTCTGAAAATGCCTTCCAATCATCCATCCTTCACCGGAACTTGCCGAAAAAGCTCGAAATTTTGGTTGCCTTCACCTTACCGAAACTCCTTTCTCTAGCCACCAAAGCTGACGCCGCAACTCCCAAATGGAAGCCCTTAACTCACCGGTCATTTCAAGACTGATCTCGCCGCCATTGGCCGCCGGGAATGCCCGTAACGACAGTGACAATTGTTGCCCCTTTCTTTTCCTTGCAAGCCTGCTGCCGACGCCGTCGCTCCCTATCGCCAGTGCTACCACGTTGCTAGCCGACACCAGCCGCTTTGTCGGCCAGCTCCGCCGCCCAAGACGGCCTGCCACGAACGCTGATCCTCCCTTTCTTTCTTCTTCTCCTCCTTCCCCGATTTTCCTTTTTCCTTCTTCCTTTCTTCCTTCCTTCCTTTCTTTTCTTCTTTACCATTTAATCCCTCAACTTCTTTAATTACAACAATTTTGTCCTGCCAAAATTTCGATTAATCCTTAAACTTTTCTTTAGATTTTCAATTAAGCTCTTAACTATTTAATTTGGGTCAAAATAGAATCATTGAAAATATAGAATTACTTATTTACCCTTATTTTTAAATATAAAATTATCAAAATGCCATTGTTGACATATTTAATTACAAAAATACCAACCATATAAATTTTCATTAAAATCCCATATTAATAAAATTATATTTTTAGTTCTTATTTCAAAATTAATTATCAATTTAATCGTAATCCTTAATTTACTTAATTAATTTCTTGAAAATCAAACTAATTAGACATAGAAAATAACTCTCTTATTTTTATCTAGCATTAAAATTCTATTTTTAAATCATCCCAAATAATTTAATTAGTAATAAAGTAATATTAATTTAAATAAAATCTCGTTATTAACTAATATTGATATTATTATTATTAAAAAAAATTTTTCGGGTATTATAGTAGGTGGATATGCTGGTAAAGGAAAGAAGACCGATTACAAGAAGGACAAAGAGAATCAATATTGTGATAATTGCAATAGATCTAGTCACATGAAAGAAATTTGTTTCAAGTTGAATAGATATCCTGATTGGTATAAAACATAGGAGCCGCGGTCACAAACTAACACTAGATTTGAAACTACTAATAATGTTGAAACACCACTAGATGAAGATTCATATGAAGCTGATCAAAAGTTAAGCAGACGTCAATTCAAGGAGATCTGTACACTCCAGTTCAACAAGAATTATTAAAATTGATGAAAGGCCATTCGAGAATTGGAAATAATCATGTGAATATTGTTAATTCTTTAGAGGAGTTTGCAGGTATAACATCTAGCTTTCATACTGCTTTGAATACATTTCTTTTATGTGAAGCTAATTACTAGATAGTTGACACTGGGGCCTCTAACCATATGTGCAACAACCATGCATTATTTTGCAAAAAAACCAAACTCTTAAAATCTTTTCCTGTTTACTTACCCGATGGTAGTACTAACCAAGTAACATTAATAGGATCAGTTGCTTTACAAAAAAACTATATTATCCAAAATGCACTAGACTTACCACATTTTAAAATTATTCTACTATCTGTTAGCAAACTCATCAAATTAAACCAAGTTGATTGTTTCTTTTATCCTTCTCATTACATACTGCAAGACTAGAAGACTAAGAAGGTCATTACTATTAGTAGAATGTTAGGAACACTATATGTGTTGGATCAATCTAGTTTTTCTACACAAACTTTATTTTCTTGTAATCAATTTCCTAAATTTGAAATTCTGTCTCAATCAAATTGTAATAATGGTATTTTTGCACATAATATTGTTATGCCATCCTTGTCAACTTGTCATCAAAGGCTTGGCCACACTCCTATGAATGTAATAAAGCATATGAATATTTGTGAAGGTTTTAGTACATATGCTATAGTATCTTGTAATGTGTGTGTGCTAACTAAACAACAAAGACTCCCTTTTCCACTTAGTAAAACACACTCAGATCAAGCTTTTGATTTGTTACATATAGATCTTTGGGGACCTTATAATATACCTTCTCTTATTAGGGCACAATATATGATCACTATGGTAGATGATTGTACAATAGCCACATGGATCTTTCTTGGGATAATTATACCAATAGTCACTTAATTTATACTAAGTTTTATTTTAATCATATAATTTTTTTTTTGTTTCATTAAAATGATTTAACTTTAAGTTGGATAACCAATTAGTCACTTGTTTAAAATTTAATAGTTTATTTATCGAAAAAAAATTCTCTAAATCTCCTAACTCTACAATATAGAATCTCTAATGCTATAAAATAAAATTCCTAATTCTGAAGCTTTGAGTTGGAGCGTTGAATCTTAATTCTCAAAAATCGATTTCAATAGACCAGCGTCAAAGACAACTATGAGAAAATGCACTCATATACTATAAGCTCTATATTCTCATTATTTTGCAATTAGCGTTCAAATTTAATTAATTTAGTGGTTAGACACTCGTTTGAGATTAAAGTTCTTGCACTAAATAGAAACTAATCGCACATCCTCAAATAGACATGTGAACATGTAAGAAATAGAAAGGAAATAATAGCTTAAATACGAACAAATGCAAAAACATTACTAATTTGGTGGTTGGACACTCTTTTCTTTTTTATTTTTCACTTTTTTATTTCTTATTTATTGTTATTATTATTATTATTATTATTTTTTCTTACTTTGAAAATAATATCTTGATAAAAACAAATAAAAAAGTGTAATTAATCCAGACTAATTAAGCTAGAAAAGGAGAACGTTATTGTAACAATAAATTAAAAAAGAATAGAAGATGAGAAGGAAAAAAAATAGCACCCAAGATGTATTATCAAAGTCTAAAGGATTTTTGAAGTTTAAAGTTAAATTTAATTTTGGATTAAGTTAATAGTTTGGTTAAATAGTTTGATGACTAGGATAGTGACTTATTAATTTTTTAAAATACGTGTTAGTCTAACATTGAATGCTTTAGACATATCATTATTCTAGCGAATTAAACCACTAGATTTTAAATAAGTGACTAATCTACTATCAAAAATAAAATTAAATGACTGTAATGAAACAGAAAAAAATAGGACCAAAATGACACTTAGTATAAAGTTAAGTGACTATTGATATTAATTATTCTGACTTTTCTTATTAGGTGTAAAACTCGAACAATGGTGATGCTGGATAAGTTTTTTCGAATAATAAAAACACAATTTGATAACAAAGTTAAAGTCATTAAATCAGCTAATGTGATAGAATTTACAAATTTGGAGTTTCAAAGAATTTTATCTGCCATAGGTATTATTCATCAGAAGAGTTGTCTATATACTCCACAACAAAATGACGTTGTGGAGAGGAAGCATAGACATTTGTTACAATTGGCTAGGGCATTATTACTTCAAGCATCTTTGCCTAAAAAAATTTGGGGTCATGCTCTTTTACAAGTAGCATACATTGTCAATAGAATCCTAACTCCTATCTTGCAATGGAAATCACCATATGAACTCTTATATTATAAACCTCCAACTTTTGACAATCTGAAATGTTTTGGTTGTTTATATTTTGCCACAAACATTAAACCAAAAAAGCACATGTTTGAACCTAGAGCTATAAAGTGCATCTATGTTGGTTACGAACAAGGTCAAAAAGCTTACAAGCTGTATGAGTTAATCAATCATACTGTTTTTACTTCTCGAGATGTCATCTTTTATGAACATCATTTTTCCTATAAAAATCTTTATGAAACACCATCAGCCGTACTTTTACCCTTTCTTGTTAATGATTCAGATATTTTTCTCCTTCACCATTACCTACCTCATCTAGTTTTATCTCCTCTTTAACCACTACTCTTATATTACCAATTACACATACCTCTTCTTTTATTTCGCCCACAATCTTGAACCTTAATGATTCAGATGTTTCTTCTTCTACTTTTGTTCCTGAACCAACCGTACAACATGATTCTCTACTAGACACAACCTCTATCATACATTCTTTACAACCTTCTCTCAGGCAGAGTACTAGAATTAGATCTCAGCGTAGTTGGCTCATAGATTTTGTTACTAATTATTCTGTTAATGGCAATGATACTGTTCAGTCTTTATTTTGCATTAAGCCTTCTATTTACACGCCTCCCACATTTTTATTTTTCCATAATCCTGTTTTTTCCACTTCCTATTTGTATTTTTTAGGCCAAGTGTCAACTATGCAGGAACCTAGCTCATATAAACAGGCTTATACTTAAAAGGAGTGGATAGCTGTAATGAAGAAAGAACTACAAGCCCTAGAACAGGATGACACTCGGGATATAGTTCTTATACTTGCTGACAAGAAACCAATGGGCTATAAGTGGGTTTTTAAAACCAAACTTAACCCTGATGGGAGTGTAGAGAGACATAAAGCATGTTTGGTAGCTAAAGTATACCATCAGAAAGAAGGGTTAAATTTTTTTCTCCTGTTTAGCAAAGTAGTTACTGTTAAGTTATTATTTGCAATTGCTACTGCAAAAATTTATCCAATATACCAGCTGGACATCAACAAGGCTTCCTTATATGGATTTTTTTATGATAACATTTATATGTATCCTCTTGAAGGGTATTTGAAAGTGGCAAATGATGAAGTCTACAGATTGAAGAAGTCCCTTTATGGATGAAAACAAGCTTCATGCCAATGGAAATCATAATTCTACTATAAACTTCATGTTTATGGTTTTGTTTATGAACATTGCTTGTTTGTTAAGTATACTCCAACTGTGTTTCTTGCATTAATTGTCTATGTTGATGATGTTTTAGTAACTAGTAACGATGAGGAAGCCATTTTATCAGTTAAAAAATTTCTCGATGCAACTCTTGCAATTAAAGACTTGAGAAATGTTAAATATTTTATGGGGATTGAGGTTGTTAGGAGCAAATAAGGTACTTACCTCAATCGATAGAAATATACGTTGGACTTAATTCAAGATGTTGGTTTAATGGGTGCAAATTAGTGGCTACACCTTTTAATAAGGGCACAAAGTTCACGAATACATCATGTGATTTGCTTCCAGATCCTAACAGGTATAGAAGGCTCATTGGCAATCTTTTTTACCTCAATTTCACTCATCCATATATCACTTATGGAGTTCAACAATTAAGTCAGTTCGTTAATGCTCCTTGTTATGATTATTGGATTGTTGCTTTACACCTAGTTCAGTACTTGAAAGTTACTTCATCTAAAGGTCTTTTTTATCCAGTTTAGAATGACTTGGTCCTTACTGCTTTTTATGATGCTGACTGGGCTTCATGTGTCGATACTAGGAGGTCAATTATTGGTTATTGTGTGCAACTTGGTACAACTTTGACTTTTAAGAAAACAAAAATAAACAACAGTCTCTCGTTCTTCTACAAAAGCAGAATACAAAAGTTTGGCTCTGAATAGTTTATGAGTTGCAATGGTGTTCATATATCTTAGCTGATTTTCACCTTTATTGTCCTCGTCCTATTCATCTATAGTGTGAAAATCAGGCAGCTTTACACATTATGAAGAACCTTAATTTTTCATGAGCAAACAAAGCATTTGGGTATAGATTGCCACCTTGTCCGAGATCAATATAAGGCAGAGTTCATTCTTCCTCAGCATGTTCATACGAGCAATCAAGTCTATCAGCAAATTCATGAACTGTATAAAAATTATTAAATTTTATAAATTTTTTAAAAATAATTTACTTAAAAGTCTATAAATATTTTTAGTTGAATAACCATCCTAAACATAGTTCAAGTACTATGTAAATAAACAATTCATTTTTCAAAAATTAGAACCAAACCATCATGATTAATTTAACAAGCTAGTTGACTTATTAACCTAACATTAGCAAGTTGATATTTCAATCGACATTACTATTTAATAAATTCAAGTAAATTTTGAAGTTCAGTCTGGATTAAAGAGCCAATCAATTAAAGTGAAAAATATACTTTCTGAGAACTTAGTTGTAGTACATTTAGCTTTAGTATTTGGGACCAATCATAAAAGAGTATATCTAAGTAATAATAAAAGTAAGAGTAAAATTTATATTAATATATTCAGCATTTTGATGATTATAGTTTATTTTATATCAATTTAGTATCTTATTTTGATAATAGTTTTATTATCTAAAATATATGATTCTACGAACCAACTATTTCTTACCACGCACCAGCTTTCTGAGTCTGTATAGCTTTAAATAAAAAAAAAATTCAAATAAAAATAAAAGTAAAAAATTTTATATAAAGATATAAATAAAAACAAAATTTTCTAATAAAATTTAAAAATTTTAAACAAAAAAACAAAAGATTGAAAATTCTTATAGAATCGTTTTCTCATGAGAGGTAATTAAAAAAAATATAAAATAAATTGCTACTTATGCCTAGATCCCGTAGTAGTTTTATAATCTAAAACATATGTTTTAATCAATAATTCCAATCACAAAAATTTATATGATTTTAGACTAAAGAGCTTTATAACTCAAGAATCATCATAGAATAATTATTTATTCACATTCGGATTATAATTGAGCAATAATTTAAGAAAAAAAAAAACCAATGATACTTTTAAAGGGGATTTCATTGTTGGAGCAACCGCAAACGGATGGTTAGATATTAAAAACTGGATTTATAAATATTACTTATAAAAGATAATTATATCTACAGTCACTTTATTTTATGTTAATTTTTATTTTGGTTATATATATATATATATTTATTTTATTATAGTTATTCAACTTTAAATTGAATAGCAGATTAGTCATTTATTTAAAATTAGATGGTTTAATTTGCTGAAATAATGATATGTTTAAAGCATCCAATATTAGACTAACACGTTTTGTAAAAAATTTATAAAATTATTTAACCAAATTATTAATCTAATCCAAAACCAAACACAACTTTAAATTTCATATACTTTCTAGACTTTGATAATAAATTTTGGCGGTTATTTTTTTCTTCTTCTTTTTTCTTTTTTATTTATTTATTATTAGAATAATATTTTTTTCTTCAGTTTAATTAATCCTAATTAATTATTTTCTTATTTATTTTTATTAAGATATTATTTTAAAAGTAAAATATAATAATAATAATAATAATAATAATAATAATAACAAACAAGAAAAAAATGAAAATGAAAAATAAAAAAGTGAAGAGTGTTTAACTATCAAATTAGCAATATTTTTACACTTGTTTGTATTTAAACTATCATTTCTTTCTGTTTTTTATATGACTATTTGAGAACGGAACATGCAATCAGTTCTATTTGGTGCAAGAACTTTAATATCAAATGAGTACCTGTCTTCCTAGTTGTTTACAACATCAGTCTATTGAAATCCATTTTGAGAATTAAAATTTAATGCTTCACTTTGAAACTTCAGAATTAAGAATCTTGTTTTATAGTATTAGAGTATTTATATTGTAGATTTAAGAGATTATATGACAAGTGACTAATATATTATCTAATTTAAAATTAAATGATTGTAATAAAATAGAAAGAAATTATATGACCAAAATAAAACTCAGTATAAGTAAGAGTGAGAATTGGTATAATTATCTTTATTTGAATAAACTATAAATTCAAAGTAGAAAGAAAGAGGATGAAATTGGGGAAAAGAGATCAAATAAGAGATATTGTTTAAGAATATAGATAAAATAATACATATGTTGCATGAAGGAATATAGACAAGGGAGAGGGTTTCCATCACCTTTGTCCCATATATAATTGCTAGCAACCAAACACAAAGAAACATAAAACTCTATTATATTTAATACAAAACGAGAAATTTTTAGATAAATTTAGAATATTATATTTTTATAAAAAAATTCATTGTACATATTAGATAATAATGTCACATTATATTATTATATTTACATTGGTTATTTTTAATCAATGTTGGTTAACAGGGTGAGCAAAAATTCTAAAAATCCAAAATTTGAATTGAGCCAATTCTGTTTAGTACGGGTCGTTTATTTAATTATTATTTTTTTGTAAATTCAATTTATTCAGTTTAGATTTTAAGAATTAATACTATTGGTTCGATTCGGTTTTATGTAAAAAAACTCGGTAGCTGAAATGATTGATTTTTAATTATTTAATAAAATATATTTTATTTTTATTATAAAATTTAATTTTTAAATTAATTTTAGGTAAGATTTGGTATTCGGTTTGATTATTGTAGTTTATCATTTTATTCTATTCATTTCGGTTTGATTCGATTCATATTTATATACAAATCAGTTAATTTAGCTCAGCCAATTTATTTTAAATTTAGTTCAATTTGATTCATTTTTAAAATTAATTTGGTTCAATTTTGAACCGACTTAACGATCACTCCTAATGATTAATATTAACAAATAACTCAATTTATGCAAATACTGTATTTAATAATCTCTTTATACAACCTAGTAAACTGAATTAAAAATATTCTATTATTTAATACATCCATTGTTCCTCCATCAATAAAAAAAAAAAAAACTTTATTTTCTGACAAATAAGTAGAGATTATATAATATTAATCAGAATTAAAACTTCAACTGGGTCCTAATTCTGAGGCTCTTGTTTTCAAGTTGCCCAACATTATTTGTCAAAGAATATTCAGTTCCCTGCATATATTCAGCCATTAAATCTAATGATCAGAAACAATCTATTAGAGGATATTTAATCCATGCACACAAAATCATTTTCTTTTTGCCAAATGCATATAACACTATCACTTTTGTACTTTTTTTTTGCTTATTGCTTAATTTTCCTACCCACCTAAAAGAGAATTAATTGTCACATTTGAAAGGTTTTTCTAATAAGATCAACAATCACAATTATATTTTGGACCAAACCATATAATTAGTGGGCTTAGGGACAATGCTTGACTCAAAATCCAAGCAACAAAATACAATAACCTCTTTGTCTTGTCATGGTCAAAAATTAAAATTAGAAGGTACCCTTTAATCTACAATAAAAATCAATCTTAGGTATGCAAATAGAAAAATGTGAGAGTGATATGTGAATTGAAATAAGAGGAGAGTGGTTGACATGTCACATGCTTCTTCACTGTCTTTCATGTGGCCCTTCTTCCACCAAAGGTCTTTCCTTCCTTTGCCTCCCACCATTTTGTTTTTTTTATCCTTTTTTCTTTTTCAAATTCTTTGCTAATTCAAGGCAGATGCACCAAACAGACATATGGATCTCTCTGCTCTTATTCTTCTAAGTTAAACAAATTACTCTTTAATTATTGTGATTAATGATGACACTCTGATAAATACTATTGTCTAATTCAGGTGAATGTCTTCATTTATATATTAAGCCGATAGATGATTGTTATATATATATATATTTTTTTTTAAGTTGATTGTCAATTTTAATAATTCATCTGGATTAAAAAAATATTTAATAGACTTAATTATAAGTAAAAGTTAATTAAATTAGAGTAGATTACTCTTATAGAGATTATAAAATTTACCTATTTTAACATAAGGATAAAATCAAAAAAAATATTAATATTATATTAGATATATAAAATCGATAGATAATTAAAAAAATTTTATTCAGCAAAAAAAGAGAATTAGTATGAAATAAATTGAATATTTATTAATTTAAATAATAGAATATATATTTATTATTTAATATTAAAATATAAAATATTTTTATACTGTATTATTCTTTATTTATTGTAATATTTCTTTAATAATATACTCAAAAGAAAATTGACTGACGACTGCCATGTCCCACTTCAGACTTTAGAATTAATTGTTTTGGCAAGTGAAATGACGACCATGCCCCACTCCATATTTTTATAATAATAGTTTTTGCAAGAGAAATGACAATAATGCCCCCACAACCTCTCTCCTTGTTGCAGATATGAATCACCAGATTTGCATTTCTGGCTCCATTTGTTTCAGCATTTCCAATGTTTGGTAAGTCCAATAAAAAAATAGGGAATGAATTATGAACAACTTATGACTATAACAATAAATTATGAATAGTTACAAAAGTACAGATAAAATATTAGATTATATTAACTATCAACAATTAGTTTCCACTAGAACTGATGACCAAACAATAATGAAAAGTGTTAGTTTAATGGTTTATGCCTTTTAATTGTGCGAGGAGTATTAAGAATTTGGGGAAAATTATCCAAAATTTAAAATTCAAAGTTTTTAACAATAATAAGAGATGAAAGTATTTTGTGATCCTATTATTTTACAATTTCTAGCATGTAATTTTTGTGAAAAAGATATGATTACGAATCATAATAAAAAAAAATATTTTATCATGAAAAAGTTACCATTTGCAAGTCCGATCAGCTATCATTATTATATATCTCGTGTTTGATAATATAAGTTTAGACTTTAACAACTCAGATCGCGATTTAACGGTCAAATATTGAAATTAGGAGTTGTTAAGCTCCAAACTCACATTATCAAACACAGACAACATAATATGTCACGACTCCACCCGTGGGCCCGTGACCGGCACTAGGGAATGGGTAGGCTTAAGGCCACCGAAACCCGTAGTAAGCCTGACACTCACTGATTTAAACAAATCTCATCTCAAATTAATATTATTAAAACCACAAATTATCTTAATAGCTACATTCTACATAAATACTTGATCGCCGGAAAAACTAGGCGAGACCTGAAGCTCAGAAAATTTACAACTGATACATTTACTATTATTACTGCGGAGAATCTAAGATTTACCATTTTACATACCAAATCAAATACATCACCCGATGATGAAGGAGTCGGGTTACTGAATAAGAGTCGCGGGAGAACTAATACCAAATCCAAAAATAAGAAATGAGACTCGGTCTAGAGTGAGTTAAAATCAAATAATCTAGGGACTATTGCTTCTTCCTCGGAAAACATAGATTATTCAAATCAGATATCAAACCATACTATAATCATACCCTACTATTTCCTTCACATAAAATATTAATCATTCGAATCAATATATCAACCATGCACGTAAATACAATCCATATTATAATCATACCATAATAAATAAATAAATGAATAAATAAAAATATATTTTTATTTTTACGGGACGAGTGGCTCAAGAGAACCCTAACCCCAATTCTAATAGCCTTTCGGCTCTCTTAATCCAACAGTGTCCGGGCGCCCCGAGAGCAAGCTCGATCAGGGTCCTTACCTCCGACTGAACACTTGAATTCCAAATAAGCCGCCCGAGAGCATCGCTCGATCGGGGACCTTAACTCCCAGAATCAATCGAACTCAGCCCCGGTAGAGCAATGCTCGATCGTATGCATAAATCCATAATAATCTTATATCCATGATCATTACCGGCAGACGCTAGTCCCGATGTAACCCATCAAAGGCATGTTCTACAAGCCACATTTCCCAAATCGCAATCACCACATTTAATAAATATCATTATCCGATGAACTCATCCAACACATATCGGAAATAAAGATTAAAGATTTAAGATAAAACAACGTGCAATTTGTGAGGGAAAAATAATAACGTTTGTCTTATTATAACATACTAATAATAATATTTATATTATTTCAAATATTAATAATCAAGTGAAATCATTTATCTTGCGATACTAATAATCATATTAAGCACAAATTCTAAATAGCATATTAAAATCAGACTAGCAATAGCGCAAAGATTAAATGACTTTAACTCACAGGATTGGGCGACCTCCTAGCTCTGCTCCGGTGCCTCGGTTGGAGCAAGCCGAACAGACAGATCATCTAATCACGGAAAACAATTTATCAATACGCTGAAACAATCGATCATTAATCCTAGGTCTAGACTCCTGGGACTGACTGTCTAAGAATCTCGACTCGGGAGAATTCTCACCAAAATCAGCGGAACCTCCCTACAACACGAACATTACCCCCCGTAAAAACGGGTCCAGGACCTGCCAGAAGGACACTTCCAATATCCAACAATTTAAACAACGGGAGTTGGGTCCCCAAACTTCACTATTTCCTGACCCCGCCACACAGCACAAAGTACGAGGCAGGCAAACTGACAGACAAATATTTATGACTCACAAATATCATCAAGTACTCAATATAATCCAATAGACACAATTAAACCAAGAATTTCTAAAATTAACGGGCCAAAGATAATTACCGAGACGCTCGATTGCTCGGTCGACTCGCCTCCAGCCGCCGGAGTCCGATCGACGATCCGAACACACCATCGGACTCACAACGACGCGCTGATGACGATCCCCGCTTCCGATTTTCCGATCTGACACCCGATCATCCGAAGAGATTTACGGACGATCTCGACCGTCGATTCGCAAACGAAGCCCGATCGCCACGAAACCGGTGCCAATGCAAAGCTTGAGCTGAGGAGAGTCGGGATACATCCTCCGATCGTCCATCCTCAACCGGATCTCGCCGGAAAAACCCAAAAACGCCGGCTGCCACCATTTTCTCTCTCCACCGGATCTTCCGTCTCCAGCCACCACAGGCGTTGCCGCTGCTGCCAAAAGAAAGCCCTTGCCGAGAGGAGCCGATCGCCACTCGACTCGCCAAGCCGGCGGCCTCGGGCCGCTCCCACGTATTGCCAGACTTTTCTGCTGCTTGACGCCAAGAAGATCGCGCCCGGCCGATCGACCGACGACGACCCTCCTTCTTCACGGCGACGCCCGCTTTCTCTCTCTCTTCCTCTCTTCTTCCCCGATTTCTTTCCCTTCAATATCGACATTTGACCCTGAACTCTTCCTTATTGCAATTTGGTCCCTCAACTTCCTTAATTACTTACAATTTCATCCCGCAGAATTCCAATTTGACCCCCAAACTTCTTTTTAGCTTTTCAATTAAGCCCCTAACTATTTAATTTGGGCCAAATCCGAATTATTGAAAATACACAATTACAAAAATATCCCTGACCGACATATTTATTTACAAAAATACCAAGCTCACAAATTTTCATTAAAACCCCATAAAAATAACATTATACTTTCAATCCTTATTCCAAAATATAATTTTACTTATATAAATTTGCATTTGGGAAAATTTTGAATAACCAAAATATAATCATTTCTCAAATAATTTACTTGAATAATTTCTTAAAATTTTAAACTAATTGGGTATAGAAAATAACTCATTTATTAAATATATAAAAATTCGGGGTATTACATAATAATCATGGTCGATCGGCGTAAAGGTGGCTAAATTCTTGTAAATTAATACTTTGTAACAATGAGATACCTTTTTTTTATCACGATTTATAACCACATATCTCTTTTTATCTAAAAAAAATACATGCTGAAAATTATAAAATAATAAAATTACATTATACTTTTATGTATTTATTTTTAATAATAATAATAATAATAATAAATTGAATATAGTTATATGTAAAAAATATGTAAATATTACAAATAAAATACTTATTAAATTATATTAGAAATTAAAGTGCTAAAGTGATTACAAAATTAAATTAATATGTTGAAATATTTGTTTATTTTTTTAATAATAATTATTATTAAAAATATATTTTATTGTGAAAATTTTTTATACTTTACAATTTTTAGTTATCCAAAAGTTTTCACAAGGATGAATTTTTGAAATCCCATATGCCACCATCCTCCTTGGCAAGACAAAGTGAATCCCAAATCTTCCAATGAATTTAATTAATTAATTAATTTTTTTGTATCATCTCATAAAAACTATTATAAAATCTCTTAATTTCCTCCAAGATGCCTACAGGAAGCATGCATGGTAACCAACATTAAGTATTGAGGGTATTACCTCTGAGTTGTTGCCTTTTAAAACACTTCTTTGCCTCCCCAATAGAAAAATATTTGCCTTCCAGTTTCATAATAACATTTCTCAATTGTAGCTTTAATAAAAATCAAATCATCAATCCTCAACAAATGAGAAATCTTTGGTGCACCTTTAGTCATAGATATAACATTAAAAGAAGAAGATGAAGAAGAAGAAGAAGACCCACAAGAAGTAGAGTTCTAATCATGATATTAGATTCTCAACATAAAATTAATTTATGAGGATTAAACTTTTTTTTTTTGTATATATATACTTATATTTTGATATATTGAATTTTTATTTTTACACGTATATTTATCTTAATATATAAAATTTAAAATTATAAGAATCTTATAATTTTTTATTAATTATTAATTAATAAGATATATTTCTAATTAAATACTGATTATAATATTAAAAAATAACATATTAATTAATAAATTAGTTTTCTCATTTTGATTAGTATTATTTTTTTTTCTGGCTTTGGTTAGGAGAGATCCTTCCTATGATTTTTCTTTTCAATCCATTAAAGACATCAACTTGTGTTATTATTTTACCTTAATAAGGTAATTTCTCATAAGCAAGAAGAACACAGGAAATGTGATCCAAGCTTTTTAATTGTATAACCATTGCTCTTCTTAAAGGTTTAGAAAATACCCATCTCAATATTAAAATTAACCATAACCTTAATTTTCAACATATTACTCCCAAAAGCTTCTATTTAACAAAGACAATTTGGGCCCATAAAATTTCTGAGATATCTAATGTTATTAAAAATATAATGTACAAGTATTTAATTGATTAAACTGCAAATTAAAATTATTTAACATGTTAAGAGATACTTTATCCATTTCAAAATATTAGGATCAAGAAACTAATTAATTCAATTGTAGTAAAAAATAACTTAATATGATAAAAATATCTTTTCATAAATATACTTAAAATTACTATAGTATTTAATTTCTCCATCATATTTTTTTCTCTCTCTTAGTTCATTAATACTTTTTACTCATGATAAGTAAGGCAAAAGTTGGAAAAAGTATGTTGGAATTGAGGGAGTAAGATTCATGTATTTATTAAAAGGTAATTCCTATTTATCCCTTTTGCTTTACTCTAATATATGAATTATTTTTTGTTTCATTTTTATTATATTAAAATTTTCTTATATTATTATAAAATTAATTATTATTTCTTTACATTCAAAAATTAATATAGTAAAATAACTAAATTGATAAATAAAACTATAATGCAATCTTAAAATTTTTATGAAGTATGAAATATTTCTAAAATTAATTTTTTAATTACTATTTTTTAATTATTTTAACTTTTAATACAGCTTAATTTTAAAATTTAAATATTTTAAAAATATTATATTTAAAGGCATATTATTAAATTACTATATAAATAATCTGAATTATTAAAATAGAACTGCCAGAAATATTTATTTTGTTATTATTTTGATAAATTATACTAAAAATGGAACTTTTATTATAATATGATAAAAAAATTTAAATGAGTTTCATATTATCAAAATTTTAAAAATTAAAATATAATTTTGTTTCTTAATTTAATATTTTTTACTACATTAATTTTAAACAAAAAATAATATTTTTATAATATAATTTAATATAATAAAAAACCACATAAAAATTAAGGTACTAATCAAAGGATGAATAATAATTACACTCTTATATTATATTAAATTATAAGTAAAAAATATTAAAATTGTAAAATAATTTAAGTTCTGATGTTCTGCATCCGACAAAAAGTAATTATCATTATTAAAAGCTCCCGGAGCGCCCGAAAATGCTGCACCCATACATACAATACAGACAAACAATGTGGGCCAATTAGCGGGTCCCACACTGCGGCAGTATAGCATGCTTCCACGTGGCTCAAGAATTTCTAGCCGTCCTTGCAAGAAAGAAAGTGGATAATAAAGTAATTTCAGCGAAGGCCATTAACGTCAACAAAAATCATTAGATTTTCAAAAATTAAATATCATAAGCTCATTACCGTAAGTGAAATCAAAACAAACATCCACACCGTTCAAATATCTTAATCCAACGGCATCCAAACGGGCCAAAGAAAAAAAAAAGGAGGGAAATACCATTAACCGTCCGATCTCACATGCTTGCCCTATCTTTTCGTTATATAACCGCACATTTCTTTGCCTGAAAAATAATATCTGCACTCCCACACACGCACTCTCTCCCTCACTTCACTCCTCGATCGAGCCTCACTCGGGCCCGGTCACCGGAATCCTCACATTTTCGCCGTAAAGTCGCCGACTCTTAAACGGTGCGTTTTGTCATTTCTCAGATTTACTGTTCTCTGTTTGACGTTTTAGATTCTGTTTTATGCAAGTGATTCATGTTCTAATTATTGGTTACTTGAAGTTTGAATTTTTTTTAAATTTCTTGCATTATGTTTGTAGCCAAACATGTAGCTAAACTGTCATAGATCTTATTGTTTATGGTTAGTTACTTAAGAAGCTTAATCTTCATTCCCTGCATTATGTCTGTAGTCAAACAGGCTTAGATCTGCTCGTTTGCTTTTTTCTTTTTCTTTTAATTTTCTAATTTCCATTTTTTTTTAAATTTTATTTCGTTTTCTTAAGCTAAAGCTGACTTAGATCTGGATTATGTACTTTTATTAATGTTATTCAGTGTTCTGTTCTCTTATAATAATTCCTTATTTAATCCAAACATTTCAAATCTAACTTCTTTTTGTTTTGTTTTAATTTAATCCAAGCAATATAAAGATAAGGTTTGGGGTTCTAAAGATTAGTTTTGATGCTCCGTTTGTTTCTGCAGAACCAAATAAAATGAGAGAAATCCTTCACGTGCAAGGAGGACAATGCGGTAACCAAATTGGATCCAAGTTCTGGGAAGTTGTATGCGATGAGCATGGAATTGACCCCACCGGACGGTACACTGGATCATCAGATCTGCAATTGGAGCGAGTTAATGTGTACTACAATGAAGCATCGTGTGGGCGCTTTGTGCCTCGCGCTGTGCTTATGGATCTTGAGCCTGGTACTATGGATAGTGTGAGGACTGGTCCTTATGGTCAGATCTTTAGGCCTGATAACTTTGTTTTTGGACAGTCTGGTGCTGGTAATAACTGGGCTAAGGGTCATTATACTGAGGGAGCTGAGTTGATTGATGCGGTTTTAGATGTTGTGAGGAAGGAAGCTGAGAATTGTGACTGTCTACAAGGTATGATTATAGTAATGATAATGATGATTCATGTATATTCTCTCTAATTGTCACTGGCTTTGAGTGTGTTTGGAAAGTCTAATTATAAAATAATTAATTACTGCCTGGTGTTCAAGTAAACTATTCCAAAAGTGAAGTGATTTTGAAGGATCCAATTCAAATGATGCTTTATTCTGAACAAAACCTTTTAAAGTTCTTATATAACAAGTGGGATTTCTGATTTAAAATTTTATACTAACTGTTTTTAAATAAGAAATGTTTTGGCACTTAAAACAGATTGAACTGAAGTTCTATAGTTTCTGAAGCTAAAAGAAACTACAGAATTGGCAGTAATTTTTCCAAGTAATTGTGGCTGATGTATTCTTTTCCTTGTTTTTGCCTTTTGTTTTTGTAGGTTTTCAAGTCTGCCACTCACTCGGTGGTGGAACTGGTTCTGGAATGGGAACCCTTCTGATTTCTAAGATCAGGGAGGAATACCCTGACAGAATGATGCTTACTTTCTCTGTGTTCCCATCACCTAAGGTTTCAGATACAGTTGTTGAGCCATACAATGCTACCCTTTCTGTACATCAGTTAGTTGAGAATGCTGATGAGTGTATGGTGCTGGACAATGAGGCCTTGTATGATATCTGTTTCAGGACTCTCAAGTTGACTACACCCAGCTGTAAGTTCCTATGAACTTTATATTCTAAGTAAATTTTTGACTTTGATGCATTTTTATTAGCATTTCTATTTTATTAATGATTGATGATTTTGTATTCAGTAAATCTGTATCTGTTGAAAGTTGATTTCTTGGGCATAGGACGGGGGTGCTATTATCTGTATTCAGTATGGAGATACAATTAAATTGAGCATTGTGAGAGCTCTTCAGAATATAGAAGAGCTTCTTTTTAATTGGACATGTGGTCTGTTTTTTTGTTGCATTAGTTTGTCTGATTTGCCTTCCTTGGGGTTGGCCCTCATGTGCTTAACTGCTTTGTTGCATATATCCTCTACTCTTTATCTTTAAGGAATGTCTTTAAAGGACTTGTTTCCATGTTTTCATTATCAGTACCATTATATTTTCTGTATATATTGAGGTAGTAGTAGTAATTTGACTTTGGTATTTTGATTTTGTGACAGTTGGTGATCTGAACCATCTGATCTCTGCTACCATGAGTGGTGTCACCTGCTGCCTTAGGTTCCCTGGTCAGCTTAACTCTGACCTTAGGAAGCTTGCAGTGAATCTCATCCCCTTCCCCCGTCTGCACTTCTTTATGGTTGGTTTTGCTCCTTTGACGTCACGTGGTTCCCAGCAGTATCGTGCACTAACCGTCCCAGAACTTACCCAACAAATGTGGGATGCCAAGAACATGATGTGTGCCGCAGACCCGCGCCATGGACGCTACTTGACTGCCTCAGCCATGTTCAGGGGTAAAATGAGCACAAAAGAAGTAGACGAACAGATGATCAATGTCCAAAACAAGAATTCCTCCTACTTCGTTGAGTGGATCCCCAACAATGTGAAGTCTAGTGTTTGTGACATTCCTCCAAGGGGACTTTCTATGGCATCAACCTTTATTGGAAACTCAACCTCAATTCAGGAGATGTTCAGGCGCGTCAGTGAGCAATTCACAGCTATGTTCAGGAGAAAGGCTTTCTTGCATTGGTACACTGGCGAGGGCATGGACGAAATGGAGTTTACTGAGGCTGAGAGCAACATGAATGATCTTGTGTCCGAGTATCAGCAATACCAGGACGCCACAGCCGAAGAGGAGACTGAATATGAGGATGAGGAGGAAGGAGTTGGTGAGATGTGAAGTTGAAACTGCGAGAGGGTTCTGTTTTTCCGGGGCTTTTTATAGGTTAAGATACCTGAATATATATCTTCTTCTGCTTTGTTTTGAACATGGGTGAATGTTTTCGATGTGCGAGAAAAGTGTCTGAATAGAGTTGAAAATAGTGCTTGAGTTGAGTCGTGGTTGAATATCTGTAGTCGTTAAATATTAGTGATGTGGGAGATGAAAAGTTGTTTTGTATTTCTTTTCCTGTTATGATTCTGCCTCTTGCTCTCTTTTCCATTGATATGAATGTAAATCAAGTCTTTCCAAATACTGAATGTGTTTTAGCTAGTAATTCAATGCACAATCAACCAATTTTCAATTTTTGAATTTATTTAGAAACATTGTTTTAATGATCTTTTTATTCTATTTCCTCAACCTAGAATCAAATACATCTATCCAAGTATACTTTTCCAATTTTTAAATTACAAAGTAATATATAATTATTAAATAAAAATAATTGAATTTAACAGCTTATTTAGTGCTATTTGAAGGTATAATATTTTATTTTTTTTCAAAATCTTATTATATTTTTTCCAAAATATTTTTATTTTTATGGAAATTAGTTGATATTTAATAGTCTATTTAGTACCATTTGAAAACATAATTTTTTTTTATATTAGCTAAATACATAAACAACTTTTTGAACTTGTCTTTGTTTTCACTTATTCAATTCAATTTTAATTCAATTGGACCTCCTAATTTTAAAAATTATTATTTGTAACTCCTTTAATTAAAAACATTATTAATGTGTGTTTTATGTCATTTAAAAAATTAATAAATTTAAATAAAATAATAATATAATTAAAATATAAAATAATTAAATAATGTAAAATAAAAAAAGAGAGTAATAGTAAGTCTTAGTTCTTAAACAAACTCACTTTTTTTTTTTTTAATCATCTGTTAACTATTTTTTTGCTATAGTACTTACGTGGGCATAAAAAAAAGTCATTGATGATAGAAAAGATGAAGAATTACAATAGTTTATTTTAGTCTTTTGAAAAATCTATTTTTTATTTTATTTAATAAAATTAATAAAATAATTTTACGGTAGAATATATAATATATTAAAACTAATGGAACGCAATCTTTGAAGGTTAATCCGACATACCTAATTTCTGTTTGTGAAGGATTTAAATATAATAACTCATGAAGTTTATATGATCAATTAAATCAAAATTGAGTTTAAAAGGCTAATTACAAAAATAAAATAAGTTCAAAAGCTCAATTATGTATTTTGCCTTTTATATTTCTCTTCATTTTTAAACTCAGTATATAGATCCTAGTATATTTTCTCAAATTTTAAATTCAACATTTTAATTATGACATTTAATTATCTCATAAGAATTATTAAATTTAATAGTCTATTCTTATATTCTTTCTCATTTTCGAACTCTTAGTTATATTTTTGTTAAAACGTTTTTATTCTTATAAAAATTAGTTGATACACTCTTTATATATGTCAAATTCTTTATTTTAAAAACTCATATCATAAAATAATATGCCAATGAACTCTTTATTTTCTAAATATAAAGTAGAGAGTTAATTCGGCTCTCCATAACTTTACTCTCTACTTTATATTTGATAAATACATTATAAACTTCTATACACTTAATTAATTGATATTTGTAATTTTTATTCTCTTAATAATAAAAAAGAAAAAAATTAAAACAATTGATGCATATGGAAATAAAAATAAAATAAAGAATAAAATATAAATAGCCTATTAAATTTAAGTAAAAAAAATTTGATTTTTATGTTTAGATATTCTTTAAAATACTCGTTATTATAGAAATTATATTTCTTAAAATAAAAAACCACCATTGTCGATAATACTATTAATAGTCGATTTAGTGCCATTTGAAAATATAATATTTTATATTTCTAATTCATTTTCAAACGCTTTGTTGTAAACTTTTTTAATTTTTTCTACTCTTATAAGAATTTAATTATCTTATAATTTAATAATATTTTTTCTTTAATGGTCATATATTTATTCTTATTTATCTTTTATTTTTTATTTTATCTATCTCACACTTTTTTTAAATTAAAGAAATTTTTTATTGATTATTATTAAAAGAAATTACATCAAAAAATGATGTTAATATTATAATATTTTATTATTATTTTTAAAATTATTATTTTAACTTTTAATGATATAATTTTATTATTGTTAAAATAACCCTCTTTTTGGCCGGCACTAATCAAATTATTATTAAGAGTTAAGGGTAAAAAGTTTCTATAAACTCATTTTCTTAAATTTACTTTTAAACTTAAATATTTATCTCTAAAAAATATTTTTAAAATTTAAAAGAATGAATTTACGAAAAACAATTATTAAATATTAAAGACTTTTTCTATTAAACTGAAGGTAGAATTCGTTGAAGAGACTTAACGGTTGTAGTCCAATGCTCTTGTAGCTATAGGCCACTAGAGTCAGATGGAGACTGGTTACAGGTAAGGGCTCGTTTAGCCAGAAGATCGGCTGCCCAATTCCCTAAGCAAAGGAGTGAGTACAAAACTACAATTAACAAAACAAGAATTCAACATTGTTCATAATATATAATATTTTTATAAAATTATCTAAAAATATTTTACAAATATTTTTTTTAATTAACAAATTAATTTTATAAAAATATAAATACTATGTTGAAATAGACAATGATCAATGTATCAATGATGAGATATTTAATATTTTTCATTGATAAAACTGCACATATATCTGAAGAAGGGTAAAAACACCAATAATTAAATAAAAATTACAAATGATATCATAATTATGTCACTTGTATCTATTTGGTATCTGAACTTAATAATCATAAATAATGGTACACTAAGTCACTGTTAATAAATCAAGTGAGAGTCTTTTTATGCTTTCCAGCCAGTTTGTGATGATATGACAGCCAAATTTTTCTTTAGCTTCCACGTCATTATTGACTTGTATATAATTAATCATAATAAGCCTAAAAATCCCACTCCTTCAAACGCAATTGCAAGGTATGAATTCAACGTAGAAAACTAAGAGAATGTTCAACATCTAACTAGGATTAGTTATGTCCAAATAAGAGATAATGTAATAGTTAGTGAGAGAATTTGATTATCATATCATTACATAATAACTAGAAAGTATAACTTGATTCATTATTGATTAGTTGGAGTACTATTTTTTCTGATTATTGAATTGAAGTACTACAATAACCATAATTATAGCACCATTTATACATTTTACCCCCAATAATCATATAGATGGCCGACTCTGGATCACCGTGAAAAATGACTATTTGAAATGCCATGTTCCTTGGCTACTTGAACAACAAGATGAAGTCTTAAGGCTTCCAGGAGGGCCACATTAAAAAGAATTCTTGACAACCATCGCCTTGCACCAAGAAAGGGCACCATAATGGTTGTAGGCCACAGTGCCTAATGCTCCACTTTTTCTGTTTCTGTTAAAAGCTAACCTTCACATACCCTAATAGAGGAGGCCACCATTGCTCACTCGGACAAGAACCTGGAGGGTTGTGAACTGCATGCTTGCAAGTGCGAAAAGCCCATTGTCTTTGGTCGAAGCAAGCTGAAACTTGTGATGATGAGAGTGAAGCTTTTCCCAATGTATCTGAAATGGGCTACTAGCGCTGATTAAAGATTAATGCATTTCATAACTTCCAAAGGGGCCAGCCAGAGAATTACCACTAGGTAGGGCACTAATTCCTTTAGGTCAGGATTGTTATTTAACATTTGAACCAACTGTTTCCAGTAAGATCAGATATCCCTACTGTTCAGTCCTGATAGACAGATTGGAGGAAAACCAAACTTCCTTAGCCCAGGTGCTTTTGAAAGAAAGCATGAGTGACTGTTTCACACAAACCATCCACCTGTGGCATTCGCGTTGACATGCTTTTCCCGATCGCCATTCCATTACTTGACAACTTCCAAACAAAGACCTTTTAACCTTTTGGACGCACAACAAGGTTACAAACTATAGAGTTCCAAGGTGACACCTAAGTAGCGTAACTCTAGAGTGTTTCTTAATATAAATATGGATGAATTCTAAAGTGATTTTCAATATTTTTACATTGAATGGAAAATTATAAAATTTATATTAATTTACATAAAAATGAAAAGAAAATTTAAACTTCAATATTCTTAATTTTTATAAGAAAAATAGTACAAAAAAATTCAAAATTAATTTTCATATATATATTTAAATATATTTACCATAATAATAAAATCCCTATTAATATAGAAAGAAGACTAAAAAGTTTAAGATATTAACTTACTTATATTGCAAGACGTATATCTACCACTAATGATGGATCAATATATAGATCAAGTCGTGACTTATTTTTGAGGTATTATCTTCTTTGTCGCTTCATAGCTTTATAATTTTTTGTATCCTAAAAAAAAAAAAGGACCCTCAATAAAAAGATGTGGTTTTAAGAGGTGTATCATCATAAATTCCTCTGAACTCGACCCAATTCAAGCTGACTATAAAAAAACATCAATAATGATGGACCAACAAACATATTAGGTCATGATCTATTTTGAAAGTATTGTCTACTTTATTTTCTTGATAACAAAGTATTGTCTACTTTGTCAATTCATATCTTTTATAAAATAAGTCTTTAATAAAAAAAAATGGCACTTAACAAATTTTTTAACTCTTAATCATTGTGGCATATGCTATCATCAACCACTAAAACCATAAATTTCATTAGTTTAATTTATATTTCAAGCATAATATTTTAAACATGATTCAAAAATTAATACCTAATAAACTAGTTAATGTAATTGCACCTTAGATTTGGTTTCTAATCTATGTAGCTTATAAAGGGAACAACTGCTCCAAACAAAGGTCAAAACTTTTCCAGGAAAAGAAAAATGTAGTCCCTCATATGCTTAGATCTATAAATGCAGAATTATGAAGAGACAGAGAGAGAGAGAGAGAGAGCAATACATGTGAACAAGACATGTGAAGAGTCCTTGCTTGTGAGAAAATTAGGTGGTCCAAATAAATACCCTCTTTGCTACAGAAAAGATGATCACATGGTAAAGATCTATAAAGCTGAAATCCCTAACTACTAGAGTTGATATTATTTATGAGGCTGAACTCAAAAAAAAATATGATTGTTGCCTCATATTTTTCATGGAATGCTTTTCTAAAGCATAGAAGAATGTAACCCAGTTACTTTGAACCCGCTCACTTAATCTGGTAGTAAGTGCATATTTCAATTTCACCGGTAGTAAATACATTATTTCAATTTAAATTTTAATGCTTTCTTCCTCATTTATAATTTGATATTTTCACTTTTAGGACTAAGGATCCAGACAGTGATATATTCTTAAATCAACTCATTTATTTGTCGGTTATTTTATACTTCCAATCTGTAAATCTGGAAAAAAAAAATTGTAAATCACTATAGAGATATTAAAATTATATTTTGTATGTTTGGAATAGATAAATTTGTTTCTATGGTAAAAACACACTATAACTGATAATTTTACTAGTTATCTCCTAAGTACTATTTGATAAGCTAGAAGATCTCAACTTGTCCCAATTCCCAATTTCAAGTTTATTGACTGATAATGGTTGATTTGATCCAAGTAGTTAGCTAGTTATTTGCATTTAGTTGAGTCAGTAATAGTTGGCTAAAATAGTGGCACTAGCCATTGTTGCCCACTGGAATAGGAAAAGTTGTTGAGTTTCTTTGTATTTATACTTTGTTAGTTGATAGTAGTACGCACGTTCAAATTATTCAAGTCTTTGAGGTTCATTATCACCTTACAGATAATACTATTTCTTATTTATTTTCCTTGAGGCTTTGACTGGGACCTATCATTAGTATCAGAGCCATGACATTCAATAAAGAGAGAATTGAAAATCTAGAATCCAGCATTGGCAGACTGCAGGATAATTTCTCTCTCATGGAGCAGGGGATGATCGACAAATTC
This sequence comes from Ricinus communis, assembly GCF_019578655.1. Lineage (NCBI taxonomy): Eukaryota > Viridiplantae > Streptophyta > Magnoliopsida > Malpighiales > Euphorbiaceae > Ricinus > Ricinus communis. The sequence continues at coordinate 34,455,605 of NC_063256.1, read as the reverse complement.
AAGCAATTGGAGGCCACCATCGGCAAACTGGCCGACACCTTGCAGGGACAATAATTCACCAACAACAATGATCGACAAGGAAACTCTTCCACTGGGCGACTTCCTACTGGCAAAGAAGAGTATCGAGACGGAAATGATGAGGCAAGTCAATATTTTCATCCAAATTGGCTAAATTTGAATTTTCTCGATTCTCAGGAGATGATCCCATAGAATGGTTCTCACGAGTTGAATAATTTTTTGAGTATCAAAACACCAGTGAGGTGCAAAAGGTGTCTTTGGCCTATTTTCACCTCGAAGGAGAAGCTAACCAATGGTGGCAATGGCTGCGTAGATCCTTTAAGGAAGAACATCAGGAAGTGACATGGTTAGTATTTCAGGAAGAACTATGGGCATGATTCGGACCTACGTAATGCGAAAATTTTGATGAAGCGTTATCACGAGTAACGTAAAAGGGCTCATTAAGGGATTATTAGAAGGAATTTGAAATGCTAGGCAATAGGGTGCAAGGGTGGACTCAAAGAGCACTGGTGGGGACATTCATAGGAGGGCTTAAACCAGAAATTGCAGAGGGCATAATGATGTTCAAACCACAGTCCCTGAAAGAAGCCATTAGCTTGGCACGTATGCGAGATGAACAATTAATTCGTACACGGAGGCTAACACGACCACTCAGCAAACCAGCAGTAGAAACCACTACATCAGATGCAACCAAGATAGCACCAGCAACTAAACGGCTTTCATGAGAAGAAATGCAAAAACGAAGAGCCCAAGGCTTATGCTTCAATTGCGATGAACGATTTACACCAGGACACGAGTGTTACAAACCACAACTGTTGTTGTTAGAAGAGGGAAGCGATGATGGTGACACTGATAAGGAATCAAATGAGAACACTGTGCACAATGACCCAGAAATATCCATTCATGCTCTCACCGGATGGTCTCCTGCTAGAACTATGCGAGTAATGGCCAAAATAGGCCCATGTGAGCTGGTCGTGCTCATTGACAATGGGTCTACCCATAATTTCATCCATCATAAGAAAGCAGATCTAATGTAACTGTCAGTGATTCCAACCAAGCCATTCAAGATGACAGTAGCTAATGGGGATCCTTTGCCATGTCAAGGAAAGTTTAAAAATGTCCAAGTCTTGGTACAAGGTATACCATTCACCCTTACTCTTTATTCCTAACCACTAGTTGGATTGGATTTGGTGTTAGGAGTCCAATGATTGGAAGAATTGGGAACGATCTTATGCAATTGGAAGGCAATGACAATGGAATTTCAGTGGGGGAACCAACATCACAAAATACACGGCATCAGTAACCATCCCATTGAGGCCACATCTGCAAAATCTATTTCTAAGGAAATTCGGTAAGGCCATTCCTTATTTACACTATACTTTCAAACAATGGTGGAGAAGCCACCACGACAAAATCAAGTAGACATGCAACACTTGCTGAATCAATTTTAAGAACTCTTTGACGAACCCACACAATTACCATCAACACGAGAAATTGAGCACCACATCAATCTCAAAGAAGGAGCATAACCTGTTAATGTCAGGTCATACAGGTATGCCTATTTTCAGAAGGCTGAAATAGAAAAGCAAGTTCATGACATGTTACAAATAGGGCTTATACAGTTTAGCATGAGTCCTTTTTCATCTCCTGTACTCTTAGTGAAAAAAAAGAGATGGCTCTTGGCGATTCTGTATCGACTATAGAGCCTTGAATGCAGTCACAATTAAGGATAGATTTCCCATTCCTACCATTGATAACATGCTGGATGAACTCTATGGGGCTGCTTACTTTACTAAACTAAATTTAAGGGGAGGATATCACCAAGTACGGGTCCATCCATTAGATATCCATAAGACTACATTTCGTACACACAATGGTCACTACGAATATCTAGTCATGCCTTTTGGGCTTTGTAATGTACCCTTCATTTTTTAAGCCATTATGAACTCCATTTTTCGCTCTTACCTTCAACAATTTGTGCTTATTGACGACATTCTCATTTATAGCCCCAATTGGAACACACATCTTGAACATGTAGCGAAGGTGCTTGACATATTAAAGCAACACAAATTCTATGTCAAACTGAGTAAATGTGCATTCGGCCAGTAGGAAATCGAATACTTGGGTTATAATGTGACTTCTGAAGGAGTTAAAGTGGATAAAAAAATTGCAGCAGTACTCAATTGGCCATGGCCTACTAATGTTTTTGAGTTACATGGATTTTTAGGACTCACAAGGTACTATCAGAAGTTTGTCCGCAGTTATGGGCTCATTGCCCGTCCACTTACCGATCTGTTAAAAAAGGGGAAATTTAAATGAAGTGAGGAGGCAAAATCAACATTTAAAGCACTTCAGCATGCAATGACCTCCACACCAACACTGGCCATGCCTAACTTTAACAAAACTTTTGTTGTTGAATCTGATGCTTCAGGTGGTGGGATCGGAGCTGTACTTACACAACAAGGACGACCAATTGCATTCATGAGCAGAGCCTTAGGAGTTGCTAAACAATCCTGGTCCATCTATGTTAAAGAAATGCTTGCAATCATTAAAGCAATCAAAACTTGGAGGCCTTACTTATTGGGTCGCAAGTTTATCATTCAGACAGATCAGAGAAGCCTTAGATACTTCCTAGAGCAACACATTACCACTCCGGAGCAACAGAAATGGGTGGCTAAATTATTGGGCTACGATTATGAGATTACCTATAGAGCGGGCCGTGACAATTCAGCTGCAAATGCTCTGTCTTGAGTGGCTAGTAGTCCTATACTTCATGCTTTATCATTTCCACAACATCCTTATGGCAAGCCATAAAAAAGGAAGCTGTTGTTGATCCTTACATGCAGAAAATTGGTGAATATGCACAGGAAAGTCTAGGGGCACCTTACCCGTGGCGCAATGGTTTACTTTATTATAAGCAGCAAGTTCTCCTTCCTCTACATTCTCCTATAATTCTGCACCTACTCTGAGAATTTCATGACTCTCCAGTTGGTGGGCACTCAGGGGTCTTAAGGACCTACAAACGGTTAGCACAGCAGTTTTATTGGCCTTTTATGTATAAGAGCATTCAAGAATATATTTCATCTTATGATGTGTGCCAAAGAAATAAATCTGAAACATTATCACCAGCAAGACTGCTTCAGCCATTAGCAATTCCATGTCAGGTTTGGGACGATATTACCATGGATTTTATAGAAGGGCTTCCACTATCTCATGGCAAAAATACAATTTTTGTTGTGGTGGACCATTTAAGCAAGTCGGCACACTTCATGACATTATCACATCCATACACAGCGAAGGTGGTTGCTGAAAAATTCATTGATGGCGTTGTCAAACTACATGGCATGCCAAGATCAATTATTAGTGACAGGGATCCCATTTTTGTCAGTCATTTTTGGCAAGAATTCTTCAAGTTATCTGGTACCAAACTCAACATGAGCTCAGCATACCATCCCCAGACTGACGGCCAATCGAAGGTGACCAATAGATGTGTCGAGCAATACCTTCGATACTTTGCTTCTCAACAACCAAAAAAATGGAGTACACTGCTTCCATGGGCTGAATATTGGTATAATACAACATATCATGCATCTGCTGGCATGACACCATTCTGAGCAATATATGGGCGGTTGCCTCCAGGAATTCCTTGCTATGATGTTGGTACTTCTCCCGTTAATGAAGTTGACCAGGCATTAACATATCGGGACGAAGTGCTCAAGCAACTCAAAGCTAATTTATGTGCTGCATCTAATCGCATGAAGCAAGTGGCAAATTCTAAAAGACGAGATGTATACTTTCAGGTTGGTGATATGGTTTATCTTAAACTACATCCATATCAACAAAAATCAGTTTTTCGGAGAGCACATCAAAAGCTAGAGAGTCGATTTTATGGACCATATATGGTTGAAACCAAGGTTGGGCAGGTGGCTTACAAACTCAGCCTTCCGGAGGAATCCTGAATCCACCCTGTTTTTCATGTGTCGTTGCTTAAAAAAATCGGTGATGTTGATGTCACAAAAACTGAATTACCTCCTTTGACGGATGATGGAGTACTTATAGTAGAGTCGGAAGCAATCTTGGACATTAGGTGGGTAAAGCAAGGATCTCGCTTTGTGGAAGAAAAACTCGTTAAATGGAAGAAACTATCTGTTGACGATGCTACTTGGGAGAATACAAGGGAACTGGCCGACAGGTTTTTTAACATGAACCTTGAGGACAAGGTTCCAGTCCGAGAGGGCGATATTGAGAAGCCCATAAGATCTCAACGTGTCCTAATTCCCAATTCCAAATTTATTAACTGATAATGGTTGATTTGGTCCAAGTAGCTAGTTATTTGCATTTAATTGAGTCGGTAATAGTTGGCTAAAATAGTGGTACTAGCCATTATTGCCCACTAAAATAGGAAAAGTTGTTGAGTTTCTTTGTATTTAAACTCTGTCAGTCGACAATAGTAAGCATGTTCAAATCAAGTTGTTGAGGTTCATTATCACCTTACGGATAATATTGTTTCTTATTTGTTTTCCTTGAGGCTTTGACTGGAACTTATCACTATTCACAAAAATAAAAAAGATGAAGGCAAATTCGTCCAAAATGAAATCCCGTTTTGGATATTACAAATAAATTAAACTTTAAAAATAAGACTCTAAAGTATCCAAATAAGACTCTAAACTTTAAAAATAAGACTCTAAAGTATCCAAATTAATATAGACTAATTTTTATACATAAAAAAATTATATTATATCTCTTAAAAATTATTTCATTTGCTAATTAGAATAATTATTATAAAATACTTCAAAAGTATTAACATTAGCTAGGGTTAGTAATGTTAGAAATGCAAAACTATTGTTGGGACTTTACTTGACAGATTAAGCTTTTGAAGGAATGTTGTATCAGAATTTTTATGATGCAATTAAAGGTGTGGAATTCAATCTTCATCATATAATGGGTTAATTTAATACTCTATGGTTCCCATGTGTATATGTATATATTCCTTTTTGTATGGAATTTATATACTAAAGTTTTGTATGTATATTACTTTTTGGAGTTATTTTTGATAACTTGTTTTTTTTTTAAATATAAATATTTTATTAATAGATATCAATAAGTATATTTTGATATAAAAAATAAAAATAAATATTAAATATAAAAATATATATAAAAATTTATTCGTGACAATCGTTAGTTATATTGATGAAGCAATAGATGCAATTCTGTAGGAAAAACACTTTGCGGTATTAAATCACATATCGATTTTATAGGTATTTTTAACAAGTTCAATTGTTTGAATATTGAATTATTTTTTTCTTTACTACTCTCACGGTACAAGAACTCAACATCCTAATAATGGAAAACTATAAAATTTATATTGAATGAGAAATTGAAAACTCAATATCCTCGTAATGGAGAACTATAAAATTTTTTAAAAATATTAATATTTATTTATTAAAATTAATTAATATAAAATAAAAATTAAAAATCAATACTAATTTAAAAGTAATAAATGATGGCTAAAAATAAAACTTTAATAAAAATTAAAAAAACTTATTAAAAAGACTAGCATTTGTGTTGTCTTTTTTAACATATGAAATAAATGAAAATCGAGTTGTTTTGTCAATTTGCAAACTCAAGCTTAATACATGGAATTTGTGTTTTCATTTCTCTTGCGAATTTGGAACTGAAATTGAATTTTATATTAATAAATTTCTTTGGGATATTTATATTTTCTTTCTTAAAAGGTCTTTCGAATTATTATTAATTTTTCTCTGAAACGAGACCTTTCGAATTAATTAAGAAGCTAAGAACTCATTTAAGAATTGGGTCATTATAAGCCTAGAGATACTGAGCTATAAAACTGCAATCTGCCACTTTTGGCATGGCAAAACCCAATATTTAGCTCTTAATATTTTTTTATTTTATTTTATTCAACCTTTGAAATTTTAATTTATTCTATTGAATCCCTTTTATTTTTATTTTTATATAAAATATGTGATATTGTCACATATAAAAGATAAACAATTAAAGAGATATTGTCACATATAAAAGATAAACAATTAAAGCATTATTTTTACCAATTTATGTAATTAGTGGGCTTAGAGACAATGCTTGACTCAAAATCTAAGCAAAAAAATAAAATAATAATAATAATTCCAAAATTATAAAGTGGAAGGTACCCTTTAATTGGTAAATAATCAATTAATTCTTAGGTATGCAAATAGAAAATGTGAGAGTGATATGTGAATTGAAATAAGAGGAGAGTGGTTGACATGTCACATGTTTCTTCACTGTCTTTCATGTGGCCCTTCTTCCACCATTTTGTTTTTTTATCCTTTTTTTTTTCAAATTCTTTGCTAATTCAAGGCAGATGCACCAAACAGACATATGGATCTCTCTACTCTTATTCTTCTAAGTTAAACAAATCACTCTTTAATTATTGTGATTAGTGATGGCACTTTGATCTATGCAATTGACATAATACATTCATCTTTGTTTTAATTAATTATAAAGTAATGCTACACAGTGCATTTTCATTTGTTCTAACTTTTACATATTTGATTTGATATATAATATTTTTATAAAATAATTTTTTTGATTTCAAAACATTAATACTATGTTTGGTATAAAAAATAATTTTATTTAGAAAAATAATAGAAATAATAAAATAAAAATATATATTTGATGTTATAGAATATATTTATTTGATGTGAAATTCATTTAAAAATTTTGTATATTTTATTAGAATTTAGTTTAGTTACAATCAATTTGACGTGAATATGATTATATGAAATTTCAAATTAATTTTTGCTCCATTTTAAAATATATACACTTTAAATTTGCAAATGAGTTGTATAAATTTTATGAATTTTAATTAAATATAGTATAAAAATAATAATTTTATAATAATATTACATTTTAATTAATGTAAATAAAGACGATTAACATTTGCCAAAGAAAATAATTACGAGCTATTTTATAAAGAGAGCTGAATGTCTTAGATTAGTGTGAAAATTCCACCATCAGCGGTGTTCGAGACCATGCCATGGTTTACAAAATTGAATTAAGTTTTCCGAGATAAAAGAAATTCTTATTAACTAGAATGAGAAAATCAAACATCAAAACTAAATCAAGTTTTAAAATAGATAGCAAAAATTTGAAAGGATAAAAGTTAAATAAGATGATAAATATAGACATAATATATCTAAGTTTGTATTTTCATCTAATATGAATTTGAAAATTAAATAAGGAAACTGCAAAGGCGATGATCGCCTTATAAGCATGGCGGTCATCCATGACCTATTGGTGCACGGTTACCTGTATGCTATTGGCGGTTGTTGTTACGGAATCACAAGAATAATTGCCTTTATACTTTCTTTAGGATTTAGGGTTTAGAAATTTTCTAAAATCTCATAAGGATATGTTTTTTTTTTTTTGTGAAAATTTAAATTCTTGAAAATTTAAAGTCTTGAAATGCATAATTTCAAGTTTTATAATTCATAAGAATTTAAAATTTATTATTCTTAATAGGTGGATTTTAACATTCTATTTTTCATATTTAAAATTCCATTGTTCTTTTCATATTAGGAATTACATAGGAATTTCATAATAAATTAAACCTTTTTACATATTTTAATATTATGAAACATGCTAATATGATCTTAGCTTTTAATTACTAAATTGTATTTTTTAAAAAAAATTTATATTAAAAATTATAATTGAAATAAAAATTTAAACTTTAATATAGAGAAATAAGAAAGTTCATTTTATTAAATAATAATGTTTTATTATTAGAAAATATTGATTAAATTGAGAATTTTAGTTTAAATATATAACTTTAAATTTTATATTTTGAATTTAGAGTAATATTTAAAAAGTCTAAGGCAAGAAGTTTTTAGAAGTTATTTTTCTTATATACCTAAATTTATCTTTCCTAAACTTAAATTCTTATATGAGTTTAAATTCCAACCTTGATTATATAAGGAAAATTAAAATTTTATGAATTTCTATCTTTATTTTTTCATTAAAAGAACCGACCTTAAGTGAATTTTAAGGCCCTGTTACAATTTATATGTCATGAGTTTGAGAACCATACACTACTTATTTCATCATTAAGCTTTATAGAAAAAAGTAACAACTTTGAATAAAAGAGATTGTTTTATAAGAAAACCTAATGATATACTTATTGCATTTAATTCTTTTATATTTTAATTGGATATTATACTTAATTGTGGAAATTGTATTTGTTTTGATCTAGGTGGTGAAATATCAAGGATTGAGTGGAATTCAGCTTAAAGATATATTTTAAAGTGTCACTTGTCAAAAATCAAATCTTTTGGAGAAAGAATGAAAATTTATGCAAAAGGTCATTTTCAACAAGGCGTGACCATGCTTTACAATATGTGAGTTGCTGAAATCTATTGAAGACAATTTTGAATTTTTTAAGTTAAACTAGTGGTGGGTCCACTTTTATGCCATTTCCTTTATTTTGGAAGTGCTGGATAAATAAAACTATCTCCTATATTATTTAGGACTTTATTTGTTTAGATTTTCCTTTATTTTAACTTTTCTTATAGAATTAGAATTATATAGGAAGTTTGTTTCTTTTTGGATAGAGATTATTTTATTGGGATTTAGGTTTGACTTCCTATACAATGAGGTTAGTTTTACAAAAAGAGACGGCTTTTAGCTTTTATATTTTTTATTTTCTTCCTCTACTCCCTACAACTCTTGTGAATTTTTAATCCACCATGTGCGGCTAAGCTTTTAATTTCTGATTCAAGAGTGAATAAATTCCAATTGTGATTTTGTGAGGCTTTGTGCTTAATGGAATTTCTTCTTTAATTCAAGTATTCTTTATTTCTTGTTTTTATTATTTATGAATTTTTGATATTGATTGAAGTGACAACTCAATTTTATATTAATTTTTCTATTGCTATTCTTGAGTTTGTGATTCGTAATTATCATGAACGATTGAGACAAATAGCAAGAAGTTGGCTCATGTGTGTGTGATTAAGGCCTTTCCTAATCACATAGCTTGCATGATAGGCTCTAGGGAAATCTCTAGGGAAATAAAAGAACAAGATTAATTCAATTGCAGTTATCTCCATTAATTAATGTTGGTTTAGTTATTCTCATTATTCTTAATGCTATCATTGAGTTGATATGGAATGTTATCGTACCTAATTGACTAATGGTAAGATTTGATTTGGATGCTAGGTTTAAGTCAATTATATTAGGAGAATTTATACTTGTTGCGGCTTTTCCGAACAAGTAGACTAAGTACTTGAATATAAAAATTGATATTTAAGCCTATGATCAGAATTACAATTGGATAGAATTTGCACTCTTGAATTGGAAGTTTGGTGAGATTGATTTTTATTTACTTTAATATTCAGCTTTTATTATTATTTTATTTATTTATAATTTTAGTTCAATCATTCAAAATCTCCTATTTTTATTATTTACCTTGGAGAAGCTATTCACATTGGTTCCCCTAGGATTCAACCTGGTTTCACTATTTCTACAAGTTAGTTTAGGAAAATCAGTAATTTATTTTGAAGGGGAGCTATTTTAGTTTCTCATTATTTAATTTATTTGTTTATGACTCGTTCTTCTTAGACTATTGATTTGCAGTATAACCCTGAAATTGAGAAGATAGCACGTCGATTAAGAAAGGAGACTAGGCAAAGAAAAAGTTATCTCATAAAAGAACTGGAGATAGATTTGGTTATTGGTGACATGTCTATTTTTCAAGAAGTTGCAGAAAATTTGACAAATATAACTCTCAAATAGCTAGCCGCGCCGGATTTGAATCAACAACCTTTATGCATTACATTTTCTAATATTGCAGTTGATTTTGAACTAAAATTTAGCTTAATTCACTTACTCCCTTCTTTTTATGGATGTGCAGGTGAAGATCCTTATAAACACTTGAAAGAATTCCATATTGTATGCTCCAGAATGAAGCCACATGGTGTGACCGAAGAGCAGATAAATCTTAGAGCTTTTTCCTTTCCTTTGAAGGATAAAGCAAAAGACTTGCTCTATTATCTACTATCCGGTTCAATAACAATATGGAAAGAGATGAAAAGATTGTTCTTAGGTAAGTTTTTCCCTACAACAAGAGCTGCCAACATTAGAAAAGAAATTTGTAGCATAACATAGTTTAATGGAGAAACATTGTATGAGTATTGGGAGAGGTTCAAGCAATTGTATGCTAGTTGTCCCCATCACCAAATTTTTGATTAACTCTTAATCCATACTTCTATGAAGGATTATTACTAATGGATAAAAGTATGATTGATGCAGCAATTGTTCGAGCTTTAATAGACAAAACACCTGAAGAAGCAAAGCAATTGATTTCAAACATGGCTGAAAATTCTCAGCAATTTGGTACAAGAGCTGATGGAGCTACTAGGCGAGTTAATGAGGTAAGCACTAAAAATTTTGAAAATCAAATTTTTGATTTAACTGCTTTGATTCGTCAAACGGCTTTAGGGCAATTGCAAATGGCAAAAGTTTGTGGAATATGCTCAGTTCAAGGACATCCCACTGATATGTGCCCTAGATTGTAACAAGACTCGATGCAAGAGGCTAATGCTTTAGGCGGGTCTACTAGTCAACCTCATAGGAATATAATCCCTATTCCAATTAATATAGTCCTGGATGGAGAGGTCACCCGAATTTGAGCTATGGAAACTAAGAAGGATAATAAAAGTATCCTTCCCAAAATTTCATTAGACCACCTCAAGTTCTCCAAAAATCTCAAGCTTCAAATTCAGGTATGTCTTTGGAAGATATTGTTAAAGATCTTGCTAACAGTGCTCTCCAATTTCAACAGGAAACAAGGTCAAGCATTCAGAATTTAGGCAATCAAATTACTCAATTGGCTACGCCGGTTAGTAAATTGGAGGCTTAAAATTTTGGAAAACTACCTTTACAACCAGAGGTAAATCCAAAGGAGAATATTAGTGCAATTGCACTAAGAAGTTGAAAGGAGATTCCTTCAGGGTCGATTCCACTTTAGGAAAGTGAACCGAGCAAGGAAAAGGAAAAAGAAGCTTCCTCTAAAGCATCATATGGGGTAAAATTCGATCCTCCTCTATCATTCTCATCTCACACTCCATTACCTCCTTTTCCTAGCAGATTAGTTGAGCCAAATAAGATGAGCAAGAAAATGAGACTTTGGATACATTTAGGAAGGTGGAGATAAATGTTCCATTATTGGATGTTGTAAAATAAATTCCTAAATATGCAAAGTTATTGAAGAAATTGTACACAAATAAAAGGAGGATGAAGGAAAAGGAGAAAGTGGTGGTAAGTAAAAATGTATCGGCATGAAGATTGCTCATTGGGCGAGAGCGTTTCCTAGGTCTCGGAGGACCGCCTTGGCAGCATAGAGAAGGAAAGATAGGCTTTTGGAAAGAATATACCCCATTATTATCCACAAGCAGGTGCATCTTCATCAAACAAGTTATGTCTAATGGTTCTATTTCACAAGCAATATGCAAGTTAATGCTATCAAGATCAAGCAATTGAAGGTGAACAACCAAGTAGGTAATCAAAAAGCCTAAACACAGATGCCTGTTACGAGTCAACACAAAGTTGAATTGTGAAGCTAACCAAAAACCCAAATTAATTAGGTTATTATACAACATGCAACAAATAAAATAAAGTTCAACTTTGGTACATACATTTGCTGTGTCTTTTCTACTAGAAAAGCTGAATGCTAAAAATCACTGCATGTAAACCCATTCAGGTTTATTAAGGTAAGCACCTTTAGAGTTGCTAGGGTCATAATGCATAGGGCAGAAGACATGGTCTTCCAGAGTTTTGCATGATCAAAAGCATCAACAAAATCTATAGCAGAACTCTTATACTGAGTGGTTAGAGAAAGTTCAATATCAATAAATCCTAAGGCCAGATTAGATGCAGTAATTGATTGCTTAAATTCGTTGCCTAGGAGTCGATATCGCACAACTCTAGGACTAAAGTAAAGTTCTCAGGTACCTCAATCTGAAAAGTCGTGTAAAATTCTCTAATTAACTTAATAAATGTAGGATATTTAATAGTCGCAAAAGTTTTCCACCACATACTAACTACCATAGCATCAAAAGCCCTCTTAATATTCAGTTCCTCTAGAGAATGAGTATCAACATACTTACCTGGGTTAATTTTTCGAGTTCGTACATCTGCATACCTGTTCTTTTGGCCTGCTTTGGTATTGAATTTCAAAAACCCATTTAATTCAGCTTCGGATGGTGGCAGAATAGCTTTCCCTTTGCCCAAGTAAGATTGCGTGAATGGAGCATTACCGTCATCGTATGGGGCTGCTGCCTTTTTCTCTTATTGGCGAGCTGCTGAAGGTTCGGAATTGGGTAAAGGAACTGCTACATCTGAAGATTTAGGCTGAACTGTTGCGTCGCCAGAATTTGAAAGTGCTTCCTTATCGCTTCGACGCGCTGTTATCCTCTTTCGAGCAACAGTCTTAAGGCGCACCATGGGTGGTGAAATAAGAGAATGAAAAGAAAGTAATTAGATGAAGAATGAAGAAAGAGTATATGAATAATAGGTGTTTGGGTGGAAGGGAGAGGAAGTGGAAATAGAATTTATTGTATGAAGGAAGAGAAAGGAAGAAAATTGAAAGTGGAATTGTTGGTGATGGTAGCTGCAATAAGGAGAGAGAGAAAAAAGAATACAAAATAAGAATTAACAAAAACATTTTTAAAAAAAATATATACCAAAGAAAATAAAGTAAAGAAGTCAAATTTTTAAGGGCTATTGCTCAAAACAAATCAGAAGTTGGTTTGAGATAAGACGTGGTCACGGCTTATAAAAAACGATCGTCTGAAAAAAAACTTGGTTGATACATCTTGGAGAGCTGTAGGAGGCATGGTTACGTCTTATCAAAATTAATTTCCTGCCTAAAAATTGAACTTCTTTATTAAAAAAAACTAACAACTAAAAATAAAATAAATTAAGTGAAAGAAAATAAAAAGTATAAATAAAAATAAAGAAAGCATCTAGGTTGCCTCCCAATAGCACAATTATTTAACGTCGTTTTACTCGACGAAAAATAATGAAACAGTCCAGTCATCCAAATAAATAGGGTGATCCAAAGGATAACTAATGAGACATGGAGCAATTTCACCCTCATGGGAGATTTTTAATCTATGACCATTCACTTTGAAAATTTTATCCGAATTCAAGGTTTTAATTTCCACTGCACAATAGAGAAAATATATTAGTAACAAAAACTAGACCGATCCATCGAGAATGATTATGAAATAATTTGGAATAATTATGTTATCATGGAATAATTTGGATTTTTCTTTGTAAATTCTTGAAATCTCATAGGCATCCAATCGCAACTTCGTCAATTCTTGCAATTGCAGTAGCCTTGACATCCCAGCTTTATCTATATTCATATTGCGCTGCCGAACTTCCCAATAGGCTTTATGCTCGATTTTTACCAGTAAATGACATGCTTTATCAAAAACTAACCGATAAGGGGACATTCCTATAGGAGTTTTGTAAGCCGTGCGGTAAGCCTAAAGAGCGTCATCTAAACGAAGGCTCCAATCATTTCTTCCTGGATTCACCGTTTTCTCCAAGATGGATTTAACTTTTCTATTGGAAACTTTGGCTTGTCTATTGGTTTGAGGATGATATGTTGTGGCTACTCTGTGATTCACTCCATATTTCTTCATCAAAGCTGCAACCGATCTATTGTAAAAATGAGTTCTTTGATCACTGACAACTGCTCTTGGAATCCCAAACCTATTAAAAATGTTAGTCTTGATAAAATCTACAATAGCTTGAGAGTCATCAGTTTTGGTGGCTTTAGCTTCCACCCATTTCGATACATAATCTACAACTAAAAGTATATATGAAAAACCATAAGAAGAGGGTAAATGACCCATAAAATCAATACTCTATGCATCAAATATTTTACAAATAAGAATTGGAACTTGAGGCATTTCATTCTTGCGAGTTAGTTTTCCCGCTCTTTGGCATCTTTTACAACTCTTGCAAAATTGATATGCATCTTTGAACAAAGTTTTCCAATACAAACCACTATCTAAGATTTTTCTAGCGATCCGTCTAAGTCTAAAGTATCATCCATATGCATAATAATGGCAAAAGGCTTATAGATTGGAATTCATTCTCAGGCACACATTTCCTAATAACTTAATCAGAACAAAATTTCCATAAGAAAGGCTCATCTCAAACAAAATATTTATACTCACTTTTTATTTTTGTTTTTCTAGACTTACTGAGACAATGAGATATATTTATTGTAACTAAATAATTCAATATGTCTGCGTACCAAAAAATCATATCTTTGAAACAATTAGGAGTGGATCCTCAAAGACAAATTCATGATGAAATTCAACAGTGTCACGCCAAGGCCATTATCGTAAATAAAATCAACTGATTTTCAAAAATCAAATAGCATTAGTTCATTACCGTAGGTCAAATCAAAACAAAAATCCACACCGTTCAAATATACTTATCCAACGGCATCCAACGGGCCAAAGGAAAAGAGGAGGGAAGTACCATCCACCGTCCGATTTCACGGGCTTGCCCCGTCTTTTCATTATATTACCGCACATTTCTCTGCCCAAAAATAATATCTACATTCTCGTTCACACTCTCACACTCACTTCACTTCACTTCCTCGATCGAGCCTCACTAAGGCCCGATCACCAGAATCCTCACATCTTCACCTCAAAGTCGCCGATTGCTTAAAAAGGTTCGTTTTTTTTTCCTGCTCAAATCTGTTGTTCTATGTCCCACATTTTAAATTCTGTTTGAATACAAGAAAACAAATTCTTGTTCCATTATGTTTGTGGCCCAAACAGGCTTAGATCTGGGTGTTATGTTTGTTTCAATTCTGTTTTTGAGATTCAGTTTTTTAATTCTAATGTATGATTGTTAACTGCATTCTCTCTGTAGCCAGATCTACTTCTTCTTGTTTGTTTATTTTCTACTGCACAATTTTGTTTTTAAAATAAAGCTTTTTGTGTCGTTTTTCTTTTATTATCTGCAACATATGAATCCAGATTTGGGTTCTGTGTTTTTTTTATATGATTCTATCTCTTTAATATATATCTTTTGATTTAATTTAAACAGTGTAAATATGAGAGAAATCCTTCACGTTCAAGGAGGACAATGCGGTAACCAAATTGGATCCAAGTTCTGGGAAGTTGTATGCGATGAGCATGGAATTGACCCCACCGGTCGGTACACTGGATCATCAGATCTGCAATTGGAGCGAGTTAATGTGTACTATAATGAGGCATCGTGTGGGCGTTTTGTTCCTCGTGCTGTGCTTATGGATCTCGAGCCTGGTACTATGGATAGTGTGAGGACTGGCCCTTATGGTCAGATCTTTAGGCCTGACAACTTTGTGTTTGGACAGTCTGGTGCTGGTAATAACTGGGCTAAGGGTCATTATACTGAGGGAGCCGAGTTGATTGATGCGGTTTTAGATGTTGTGAGGAAGGAAGCTGAGAATTGTGACTGTCTTCAAGGTATGATAATAATAATAATAATAATGATTCATGTTTCTTTAATCCTTTGATAGATTTAAGGATCTACTTCTGTTAGATTTTGTTTATTCTCTTTAATTGTTACAGGCTTTTCGTGTGTTTGGCAAGTCTAAAAATGGAATAATTTCAATTATTTGGATTTTATCTACTCAGTCTCATGTTTAGAAAGCACATAGTTGCTGGAGTTCAATTGAACTATTTTAATAGCTAAGTGATTTCCAGGATCCAATTCACTTATACTCTTGTTTACATGCTATATTCTGAACAACACCTTTTAAAGTTCTTCTGAACAAATCAGATTTCTGATTTAAATTTCTTACTAACTGTTTGTAACTAAGAATTGTTTTGGCACTTAAAACAGATTTAACTTAAGTACTATAGTTTTTGAAGGCTAAAGAAACTATAGAATTGGCAGTAATTTTTCCAAGTAATTGTGGCTGATGTATTCTTTTCCTTGTTTTTGCCTTTTGTTTTTGTAGGTTTCCAAGTCTGCCACTCACTCGGTGGTGGAACTGGTTCTGGAATGGGAACCCTTCTGATTTCTAAGATCAGGGAGGAATACCCTGACAGAATGATGCTTACTTTCTCTGTGTTCCCATCACCTAAGGTTTCAGATACAGTTGTTGAGCCATACAATGCTACCCTTTCTGTACATCAGTTAGTTGAGAATGCTGATGAGTGTATGGTGCTGGACAATGAGGCCTTGTATGATATCTGTTTCAGGACTCTCAAGTTGACTACTCCAAGCTGTAAGTTCCTATTAACTTTACATTCCAAGTTAATTTTTGACTTTGATGCTATTTTAATACCATTGAGTTTAGTAATGAATGATGATGATTCCTGTCTTCAATAATCATTATCTGTTGATAGTTGATTTTCTGGGTCACAGGAGATTTGTGTCCATGCTTTCTTCACTATTCCCATTCTCTGTTCTGTTTTATATTGAGGTAGAAACAGTAAACTGACTTTGATATGTTGGTTTTTCCACAGTTGGTGATCTGAACCATCTGATCTCTGCTACCATGAGTGGTGTCACCTGCTGCCTGAGGTTCCCTGGTCAGCTTAACTCTGACCTCAGGAAGCTTGCAGTGAATCTCATCCCCTTCCCCCGTCTGCACTTCTTTATGGTTGGTTTTGCCCCTTTAACATCACGTGGTTCCCAGCAGTACCGTGGACTAACTGTCCCAGAACTTACCCAACAAATGTGGGATGCCAAGAACATGATGTGCGCTGCAGACCCACGCCATGGACGCTACCTGACTGCCTCAGCCATGTTCAGGGGTAAAATGAGCACAAAAGAAGTGGATGAACAGATGATCAATGTCCAAAACAAGAATTCCTCCTACTTTGTTGAGTGGATCCCCAACAATGTCAAGTCTAGCGTTTGTGACATTCCCCCGAAGGGACTTTCTATGGCATCAACCTTCATTGGTAACTCAACCTCAATCCAGGAGATGTTCAGGCGTGTCAGTGAGCAATTCACGGCTATGTTCAGGCGAAAGGCTTTCTTGCATTGGTACACTGGAGAGGGCATGGACGAAATGGAGTTCACTGAGGCTGAGAGCAACATGAATGATCTTGTGTCTGAATATCAGCAATACCAGGATGCCACAGCCGAAGAGGAGATTGAATATGAGGACGAAGAGGAAGGAGTTGGTGAGATGTAAGTATGAACTGTGAGGGGGTTCCCTTTCTTCTGCTTTGTATTGAACATGGGTGAATCTTTCCAATGTCTGAGAAAGTGTCTGAATAGAGTTGAGTCATGATTGAATATCTGTAGTCATTAAATATTAGTGATGTGGGAGAGAAGAAAAGTTGTTTTGTATTTCTTTTTATGTTATGATTCTGGCTTTTTGCTCTCATTTCATTCACATGAATATAATTCAAGTTTTCAGTACTTTGGAAGTGCTGAAGGTGTTTATAGCAAGTAATTGAATGGACGAAGTGTCAATCCAACCTTGGGTTACTTAAGTACAAAAATATATCCATTTTATGATATTTTTTTATTTGGGTGAAATTTAAGAAAATTTGAAGTTAGAAATATTGATAAAAAGAAAGAAAATCTTTTCTAATTTAAAAACCTCTTGAAACTATTTTTTTACTTAAAATATTGAAATCATCTATTATAATATATTAAAGAAATTAATTAGTATTTTAAAAGAATATAAATAAAATTAAATAATGCTATACGCATAATATATATATATATATATATATATATATATATATAATAAATATTTTGTTTAATTTTATTATTTACTAAATTAAAATTATATTAAATAATTATGTAAAAATAATCACATAGAAAAATAATTATAATATATAATTGAATATTTTATATTTATTAATTAATTTTATAATAAGGCTTACTATTTATGTGGTTGCACTTGAATACTTTCTAGTTATTCTTGCTATTTCTTTTATATTATGGGATTAATAAATATTAACATTTTAATAGTAATCAATTTTAAGTTATTTAATACTAAATTAATTAATAGAATATTTCTAGAAACGTTTATACATTTATAGAAATTATTTCTTTTTATTCCTAATAAAATTAAAAGAAAAGTACATATTAGTATTATTAATTGTTTATTATACTTAGTTATATGATAAAATGTTTAACAAATAACTTTATTATTGGAATTTCATATTATGTTAACATAGATTATAAAATTTTAATAATATTAGTTGACTGAGTGTTAAATACCTCTAAATGACAATAAGAAATCTAAATACTCTTAATTGAAAAAGTATAAAAAGTAAAATAAAGTTCAGTTTTTTCTTGACAAATAAAACCATCATATATCTTTCTTCTTTAATATTATACAATGATATCTCTAAGTTAATACGTTAATAATTAGGAAGATTTGAATTGATTTTAACAACTAATAACACCATAAATGTAGTTTGGCATCACAATTTAGTTTGACTTTCAAATTTAAATTCTTCTTTTTTTTTTTTAATTAAAAAGTAAATGAGTTAATAATTTCATTGTAGGAAAATAAATCTAGTGTAACTAAATTATCCAAATATTAAAATATTCATAAGTATTGATAAGTTCATATTATGTATATATATTTAAGATATTTTAGTGTTTTAATAGTATGTTATATATATATATATATATATATAGAAAATATATAGTTTTACGTCAGTTAAATTAAACGATCTATTTTCAGATAATATTAATTAAGAGAGGAAAATATGAAAAGAAAATACTAAAAAAGAAGCTTAAATAAGACTGTTGTTGTCAAAGACCTATATATATATACAAACGTGATAAGAAAACTAGAATCTTTTCCCCCCTTTTGATCTAGGTAATTCTAACATAAAGTCTATAAAAATTTCTATCCAAAGTTCATTAGGAATGGAAAGAAATGCATATAACCCACGAGGTATCACTCTTGATTTAGATAGTTTACATGTAATGCATCTCTCACACACTTTTTCAACATCTTTTCTCATGTGTAGCCCAAAAAAATACTCACTCAACACATTTAATATCTTACTCACACCAAAATACTTCGTTAAACTCCTATCATGTGCCTCCCTCACAAACAACTCTCTCAAAGAAGATTGAGGCACACACAACTTGTTTTTTTTTTTTTAAAGAAAATCATCTAGCCTATAAAACTTGTCAAAACCTCCCTTTTCACATGTCCCATACACATTTACAAAATCGAAGTAAAAAATATATAAGTCTTTGATAAATTCAAAACTTAACAACTTTGCATTAAGAGTAGAAATTAAGGCATACATTCTTGAAAACTAAGAAGGTTTTCAAGAAGTGAAGAGTGAATACCAATCATTTTCCTACCTTAAAGAATTTTAAATTTCGAAGGTACTTTACTTTCTGTTTATTTTTATGTCTTTCTATTTAATATCATGATCATTGAGTTAAATATGTTAGGCTAGTTTTCATAATTGTTTAGTTTAACCTTTTTATTTATGTATGAACTTTGTTATTTATTTATTTAATAAATGACTTTTTTACCTTAATATCTTTATTAGTTTTAATTATTATTATTTGTTGACTATTATATCAATTTAATAATAGTAGTTCTTATGAAAATATTTAGGTTGAATATATTAGAGACATCATCTTTGCTTCAATCTATGTTGGTAAAAAAAACTTTAGTTGCATCATTAGTTTGAGTAATTAAAGAAAAAAACACATCACCATCTCACTCATTAGATCTAGGCCGATGGGATTATTAAGTAACTGGCTAGGCTAAATACTGTCTTTATCATATAGTTTTAAATCATAAACATTTGTGTTGTATATTTACTTTACTAGTTTATTTTATTTTTTATAAATATTATTCTCTCAAAATATTGATTTAGAGTGTTTAAATTTACTTTTATTATTTTATATTGATAATTAGTCTTTATAATAAGTGATTTCATAGTTCATTGAGAGATTAACCTCAGAGTGTTTTACCGTTTTTACTATAAGAACAATTCGTACGTTTGTGAGTTACTTAGACACATCAAGTATCCTTGATGTGTGCAATTATATTGAATAGTGGATATAACAATAAAGTAGGTAAATAAAAAAAAAAAGATATCTAAGACTTCATTGATATTTCACACACGTCACTTAAAAATATTTTCTTAAAATACTTATTTCAAAATAAAAGAAGTAATTTCTAATATTTAAACGGATGTTTGGTGGAGTAACTAGACAATGTTTAGATCTTTTAATTTCTAATAGCTATATCAAAGTGTTTGATAATTATTTTTAAATAGCTGTCGGTAGCTGTTAAGACATTAAAAGTCTCAATTTATAACAGCTCCAATTTAAAGCTTTTCATCAAAAACTCTATTGAATAGACTAAATTAACCATTATGTTATTATTATTCTTTTAATTTTGGCAATACTAACCTCATTTAAATCTTTTTAGATGAAAATAACAATATAACGTTAGTTTTTGTCTTTTAAAAACTATTAATTTAGAAATTCTGAAAGTAAAAAATAAAGTAAAATGAAATTCTTGTTTTATCATATTTAACTAATGTGTTAAACTAATTACACTAATAATATTATGACATACATTATTAGAAATAAATTTTTAGTTAATTTCTAAAATTTGCTAGAATCAATATCTATTATTAGCCATAACTAATTTGCCAAAATCAATATCTATTAATCACTTAATAATAATTTACCAAACAATTAATATCAATCGGGGTTATTAACTATTAATAAAAGCTTAACAGAAATTTCTTTAATAAAACCTCTTAAATCGACCATATTAAATACAGACAAAACCCTAAACAAAGAAGAGCTACTCGCTTACTAATAGAAGAGATAGTAGGCATACACAACGTAGTTTAGGAAAAACTTAAATAAGAACTAATAAAGAGAATATTCATCCTTTAGCCCAGAGTAAGAAAAAACTTAACCACTCTGCCCTTCATCGATATCAATGTCTCTCACCACTTAATATTATCTAACCTTTTCATTTTTTCTCTTTACAACAATAAAATGGCAAACAAAAATGCAAGAACAGATTTTGTCACTAAATTGGTGTTGCAAATTTGATGACTCTTCAACATTGAAATTGATAGTCTTCAATACAAACAAAATTGACTCTTCAATGCTGCAAATTTGGTGCTATGTGGTAAGTCTCTCTGCTTGAAATTTAAATCTTTGGATTGATATGCTGTTTAAATCACAAAATAAAAATAAAAAACTCAAAAATAAAATGAGATTGAAGTACTAATAAGCTATTAACTAGCCTCTTATGTTGAAGAGTTGTTTTGTGTTTTTAAAGGTTAGACCATTTGTTTTTGCTAAGTTTTTCACATAAATTTTGTTTATGAGCTTTTGCTTTATATATTTTTGCTAAAACTCTTGGATAATGAGTTGCATTTTAGTTGTATTCTTTTTAGATTTTTATATATTTTGAAATATAATAAGCTGTTTTTGTCGAGTTGAGAAAGTATACCTGCATATATTAATGGTTTATATTTGTTATTTACACTTTATGATTTTCTTAAAGAAATCTCACTCAAATTATCAGGTATTTGTTGAGATTTTGAGTTGTTAGGGTTGTTAGGATATGATAAGTATTTATCTTTTAAATTTAGAGTCTAGCTATTAAGAGTTTGTTATTTAGTTTCTATCAAAGTCTTACATATAAGTATAAATATAAGGCTGATGTATCTCTTTTTGATATCAGAATACAATAATGAAAACCTAATTCTTAGGTTATTTCTTTCAAGTTGGTATCAGAGCCTACCAAAAAAAAAAAAAAGGCTTTGAAACACTTAAAACAACATGAGTGGTAGAGATGGTGAACCATCTGGATCGAAACCTATTATCATTCAATCTGAAGGAGCATTTAATGCAGGAATTACGCTTACAGAATCAAATTATGATGTATGGTCTCAACTAATGGAAATGCATATTGCTGAAAGAGAAAAGCTTTCCTATATTCGGGAAAAACAAAACCACCGAATCGGGAGGATGGGTATGAAAAGTGGTATGCTGAAAACCAAAAGGTGAAAAGATGGCTGCTAATGTCTATGAGTCCAAAGATTATGAAGCGATATTTACGCTTATCCACTGCCCATGAAATCTGGACTGCTTTATCAAAAGCTTTCTATGATGGCAGTAATGAGTTGTAGCTCTTCGCCTTAAACCAGAAAGCATTTGCGTACCAAATGAATAGAAGATCTCTCTCTGAATATTATGGAGAACTAACTGCAATTTTTCAGAAATTGGATCACAGAGACAAAGTGGTCATGAAGGATCCTGATAATGTAGTTGCGTACAAAAAATCTATTGAACGACTACGGGTGCATATATTTTTAGCTGGACTGGATGATCACTTTGAGCAGGTTCGTGGAGAAATCCTACGTCAGGAGTCTACTTCAGGCCTAGAAGAAAGCTATGCCCTGATTCGACGAGAGGAGAACCGCCGTGTAACATTAAAAGGAGACTATGGAGACTCCGATGCTGCTGCTATGGTGATTCACAACAAGTCAAAGACATCTATTGGTATTAGAAAGTCCACACAAAAATGTACTCATTGTAATAAGTCAGGCCACATCAAAGATTGTTGCTTTGAGGTTGTAGGCTATCCAGATTGGTGGGATCAGAATCGAGGATCACAAAGAAGGAAAGCTAAGAATTCCCTGATTTCCGCTGTTGCTGAAACCAAAACAAGTGAGGACAATGTTGAATCAACTTCAACATTAGTTGCAACCACAAGCAAGGAAGGTAAGGTGTTTAATATTTCTACATCTGTTTGTGATAATACATGGATAATTAATTCTGGTGCTTCAAATCATATGACCTTTGATTCTGGACAGGTTAAGAAACTTAGACCATCCTTACAAAAATCTGTTTTGATAGCAAATGGTAATGAGGTTCCAATTATTAGAGAGGGATCTATTATTGCCACCAATTCTTTAAATTTAGACTCAGTTTTAATTGTTCCATCATTAAATTATAGCCTTTTATCTGTTTCCCAAATAACATCAGCTTTGTCTTGTATTGTTATTTTTTGGCCCAATTTCTGTTGTTTTAAGGATATCCAAACGAAGCAGATGATTAGCTGTGGTATTAGGCGAGGGAATTTGTACTACTTGGACATGCAATCAAATACTTCTTCCAAGTTGCATCATGCGTTTGTAATGGATGGTCCAAAGAAGGAAAAAGATGAAGCAGAAATCTGGTTACAACATAAACGACTAGGGCATGCTTCTTTTGGCTACCTAAAAAAGTTATTTCCTGGTTTGTTTAACAACATTGATGTTTCTATTTTTCGTTGTGATGTTTGTGAACTTGCCAAGAGTCATCGAAGCTCTTTTTCATCAAGTTTTAATAGAGGTCATTTACCTTTTATGATTATTCATTCTGATGTTTGGGGTCCATCTAAAATTTCAACTTTGGGGGGATCTCGTTGGTTTGTTACTTTTATCGATGATTGCACAAGGATGACTTGGGTGTGCTTAATGAAATCTAAGAGTGATGTGAGTGCATTATTTCAGAAATTTCATACACATGTTAAGACTCAATATAATGCACATATTCAAGTGCTTCGCAACGATAATGGTGCTGAATACGATAACTCTGAATTGAAGCATTATTTGGAAGAAAATGGAATTGTCAATCAAAGTACATGTGTTTATACATCCCAATAAAATGGGGTAGCTGAAAGGAAGAATAGGCATTTACTAGAAGTTGTTCGTGCCTCATTGCTTCATGCAAAAATGCCATTATCATATTGGGGAGAAGCTCTTACTTCTGCTGCATATTTAATTAACCGAAGTCCTTCACGGACTCTTGATTTTCAGACACCTTTTCAGGTTCTTAATGATACTACAACTGCTCCATCAACATCAAACTTACCTCCTCGTGTCTTCGGCTGTGTAGTATTTGTACATATTCATAAACATCACCGCCATAAGCTTGCTCCTCGAGCAATAAGATGTGTGTTTCTTGGATATGTAACAATTAAAAAGGGGTACAGGTGTTATCATCCTCCAACTCGACGTATGTTCATATCCATAGATATAGTCTTTCATGAAGATGTGATGTATTTTGAGTCTGAATTTCTGGAGGAGAGACATGAAGAAATTCAGACATTAGATTATCAATTTCATGAGGAGTATGAAGTGGTTGATAATGGTGTTGGTGATCACTCAGAAAATTATGGGATACGTATTGAGCAAGAAGATCTAACTCCATCGATTGAAGAAGAGTCCTCAAGTGAAGAAGACCCTGAATCCCAAGCTGAAATACCACGCCAATCACCTGCTGAAGATATTCCTATTCTTGAACCCGATCCACCGAGAAAACAATTACCAGAACGATCCACCAGAGGTATTTCTAAACTTAGTTATGAGCCTAAAATTTCTAGTAAAGTTAAATACCCAATGAGTCATTATGTGTCGAATCATAACCTGTCAGAATCAAATAAGTCACTGTCAAATCAATTATCTACTGTATCTATTCCTAACAGTGTGCAGGAAGCTTTATCTGATCCAAAATGGAAAGCTGCAATGAACGATGAAATGAAAGCCTTGCAAAAGAATGAAACATGGGAGCTTGTTGATTGTCCAGCAGGAAAGAAACCAGTAGGATGTCGTTGGGTCTACACCATAAAGTATAAAGCAGATGGCACAATCGAGCGATTCAAAGCAAGATTGGTAGCAAAAGGATACACTCAAATCTATGAGATTGATTACACTGAAACCTTCTCTCCTGTAGCTAAAATCAGTACTGTGAGAGTGTTATTATCCTTGGCTGCAAATTTGGATTGGTCATTACAACAGTTTGATGTTAAGAATGCTTTTTTACATGGTGAATTATCCGAAGAAATCTATATGGAGCTTCCACCTGGATGTATGTCACCAATGCAGAATAGGAAAGTTTGCAAGTTGAAGAAATCGTTGTATGGACTGAAACAATCTCCACGGGCATGGTTTGGGAGATTTTCAAAGTCTATGGGGAATAGGGAAGGTTTTTTATAGCACCCCTATCCACCTAGGGGGTGAATCCTAGCCTCCACTAGAGTAGACGAGAATTTGCCTATCCTAATAAAATTATCTTAGCCTAGTTTTACCCTATATTTATTTTATTCATCAACCTTTTTTATCTTTCTTAACATGTGAGGTGTGCAACCAAGGGTCTAGCCTCAGGTGACGGGTATTTTTGGTACCTCAACTAGTCCTAAATGGGAGGCACATTGTGTCTTTACTAATCTTAGTCGGAAGGCACTTTAATGCCTTAGGTTTTATCTTGGCATGCCATTGTGTCTACATTATTTGCAAATTTTTATTTTCCTAATCTAGGTGGCAAATTCATTTTAGCCTTAGTATTTAAGTATAAAGCATGCGAGACACGAGGGCTTACTTTGGTAAGCTTCCATTTTATTATCTTGGCATGTGGGATGATCAAAACAATTAGTAAGTCCAATTTATCCATTTATTTACATGTGAAGATCATCAGAGTAATGGAGACCATACCTTATTCATAAAGAAGGCAAATGGGAAGATCACAGCTCTCATTATCTATGTTGATGACATGGTAGTTATAAGAAATGATCCAGAAGAGAGGAAGGCATTACAAGAATACTTGTCCAAAGAGTTTGAAATGAAAGACCTAGGTTGCTTGAAATATTTTCTTGGGATTGAAGTTTCAAGATCAAAGAAAGGAATTTTTCTGTCCCAAAGGAAGTATGCATTGGATTTATTGCATGAAACTGGAATGTCAGCATGTCAACCAGTTGACACACCAGTTGAGGAAGGCCTGAAGTTGTGCATTGAGGTAGACCAAGTACCCATTGATAAAGGAAAATATCAGAGACTTGTAGGAAGATTAATGTATTTAGCTCACACAAGACCTGATCTTGCGTATGCTTTGAGTATTGTTAGCCAATTCATGCATAATCCTGGAGAAAGGCATATGAATGCTGTCATAAGAATCTTATGGTATTTGAAGTCTGCACCTGGAAAAGGAATTTTGTTCACTCAACATATGGATTGGCAAAACATAGAGGTTTACACTGATGCTGATTGGGCTGGATCAATCGATGATAGACGATCAACTGCAGGATATTTTTCGTTTGTGGGTGGAAATCTTGTGACATGGAGAAGCAAGAAGCAAAATGTTGTTGCCCGGTCTAGTGCAGAGGCTGAGTTCAGAGGAATGGCTGTTGGTGTGTGTGAAGCCTTATGGTTAAAATAAATTTTGGAAGATCTAGGTTACGCACTGAGACAGCTAGTTAGATTGTATTGTGACAATAAAGCAGCACGTGATATAGCTTATAATCCAGTACAGCATGATCGGACAAAGCATGTAGAGGTTGACAGATTTTTTATCAAAGAGAAGTTGGATGAGAATATCATAGAATTGCCTAAAGTATGTTCTGAAGATCAGTTGGCTGATATCCTTACCAAAGCAGTCTCGAGTCACATGTTCTTTAAGTGTCTAGGCAAGTTGAGCATGTATGATATTTATGCACCAACTTGAGGAGTGTTGAGATTTTGAGTTGTTAGGGTTGTTAGGATATGATAAGTATTTATCTTTTAAATTTAGAGTCTAGCTATTAAGAGTTTGTTATTTAGTTTCTATCAAAGTCTTATATATAAGTATAAATATAAGACTGATGTATCTCTTTTTGATATCAGAATACAATAATGAAAACCTAATTCTTAGGTTATTTCTTTCAAGTGTATTATTTTATCCATTTTATTAATTTTATTTTTTTATATTATTTTATCCATTTTATTAATTTTATTTTTTTACTCTACATTTATTTTATTTGATGAAATGAAGGAGAAATGTATGTAAAATTGGTAGATCCCGACCCATTGACCCACATTAATGATGGTGGGGCATGAGTGTGAGAGATAATGGATTGATTTTGATATTTTTGAGTTTGAGTCCACCTGTATTTGAATTAATTTTTAATAACTTTCATATAGTGCTAATGGATAATAAAAAAAAAAGCAAGACAATTCTTTAAACTGAAAGATGTAGGAGAATCATCAACAACTAAAGAACCTTTAGTATCTAGAGTTGATACTTATGTACCTATTACAAAATCTGAATCTCCTACTCAAGTTCATCGTACTGAATTTGATGATGTTATTCTTGAATGAGATCTCAGATTGCATAACTCTATATGGAAGTAGCTAGTGAATTGACATGACGAAATTAGACGTGCTTATAATAAAATGGGGCCTTTTCAACTTATCTTAATTGAGTATCGGCATCTTTTATCCTAGTTGAAGGAAAAATTACCAAACGTTTAGCATTCCTTCATACTTGGCGCTTATTAAAACATAATCAACTTGAATTTGAGACAACTATTTGAAATTTCAATTGTCTCATTTTAAAAATCACCGTCGACGATTTCAACAATCTTAGTTCAAGCAATTTTCCTTGGATAGAATGTTGTCCTCCAAATGATGCTTCATTTTGCTTTCCATATTTTCTGTCCAAAAATAATAAAACTTTTCATACTACATTTACTGTTGAAAGTTTTAAAAATTGGAAAATGGTGAGTGAAGAGACTAGATGTGCTTTATTGATGCATGTAGGAGGTCCTACTTCTCAATATAATAATACTGTAAAATCTGTTGAGGCATTGATAAATCTAACTTAAATATAGATAAAATTTTACATGCATGGAGTTCAGAAGAAATTAAGAAAAATCAATTACATTTCAAAGTACCAATCGATAGCATTTGTGTTAAAATTGGAAAAGCCAAATTTTTGCTGAAAAATGAGAAGAAAAGAAAGAGAACCCAAAAACTACACTATTTTATTCAACTTTAAGTCAACCTTTAAATACACTAAAAATATCAAATGAATGGCTAAATTTAAGGCACAATCAAAACTAACAGAAGTATATTCCTATGAAATAGAAACAAGATCAAGAAAGCTAAAAACTAGGACTCATGAAACCTACTAATTATTGACCAATTCAAAAATAGATTTTTGTATTATCTTTAACACTCTCCCATAAATGCAAAGATTTATAATTCCTAAAACCAAAAGTATATTGCAGTTTTGAGATAATGTTGGTCTCTTCAAAATGGTTTTGCTGTTCTGAGACTTACCGGTATCTTCAAAAACATTAATTAAGATAAATATTCTTCTGGATGATGATCTTCTTCAATTGCCTCCCAAAGATCTAAAGCTTCAAGATGAGTTGTCATTTTAAGGACCAAGCTTGATAATTATTGCTATAAAAAAGGTGGTATTATGTTAGACGAGGTGGTTACAATTTTTATGATTGTTGGTTTTCTATAGAAAATACTCACTCAACTCGCAAATCCTTTAGGATTATTTTGTTCTCGGATACCGAATTGAAAAATGAGAAGAAAGAGATAATCTAAAAATTACACTACTTTATTTAACCTTAAACCAATCTTTAAACACATAAAAAATATCAAATGAATACCTAAAACTCAAAGAACAATCAAAACTAATAGAAATATCTTTCTATGAAATGGAAACAAGATCAAGAAAGCTAAAGACTAGGACTCACGAAACCTACTAATTATTGACCAATTCAAAAATAGATTTTTGCATTATCTTTAACAATTTTATATTCTAGTTGATGAAGCAAAAGATATTTCAAATACAAAGTAGATAACTATTGTACTTGAATTTGTTGATGTTGATGGGTTTTTAAGAGAACGGTTTCAGACACTACCACTTCAACACTAAAGAAAGAAAGATTTGATGTCCTAGCTCGATATGGTTTACACATTTATAATTTACAAAGTCAAAAGGTCTGATGTAGCTAATAACACGCGTGGTGCATGGAATGGATTACAAGCTTTGTCTCTAAGAGATTGTCCATACGCATATTATGTTCATTGTTTTGCTCATCGATTGCAATTTGCATTAGTTTCCGTTATAGAAAATGAGGTTTCATTATGGCAATTCTTTTTGAAGTTGACATGCATTGTCAATCTTGTTAGTGCTTCTCCTAAACGACAGGTTGAGCTACAATTTGCTCAAGCTATTAACGTCGCATATATAGTAGCTACAGGTGAATGTAGGACTACCAAAGGCGCTAATCAAATAGGTACTTTGTATCGAGTTGGAAGTACTTGTTGGAGCTCATATTTACTTCAATATGCATTATAATAGACATGTACTGGCTTATGATTAATGTGCTTCAAAGCATCGTCGAGGAAGGATCTTCAAACATTATTTGTGGGAAAGTTAATGGTTCTTTAATTGTGATAAAATCTTTCAATTTTATGTTTATATTGTGTTTATATATAAAATTATGTGCATCAAAAATATATTTTATCGAACGTTACGATGTAAATTTGTTGATATTTTAAATGCAATGGATTTAGTATCTTCGACAAAGTTATTGCTAAGTACTCTGTGACAAGATGGTTTTGATACTCTACTTAAGTAAGTAGAAGTAGCTTGCAAAGAGTATGATATTGACATGCCTGGTATGAATCTCGTTACAAAGAATTTACAAGACGTTCATAGCAGCAGAGAGATCAAATCACAATTGAGCATCATTATCACTTTGATATATTCAATGCTCCAATAAATCTTCAATTATAAGAATTAAATGATAGATTTAATGAAGAAATAGTGAAATTTCTGATTTTTAGCTCTTTTTTTAAGCTTAAGGATAATTTCAAATGATCAAATTTGTAGACTTGCAAATAAATTTTATTCTATTGAAATTCCATTATTTAAAAAGTCAGTCGGACCATTATAAGGTTGATGTATTTAATCATGTAAAGTTTTAAAATATGACCACGTTGAACCAAATAAGGTGCAATCTTATTATTTGATAGACAGATTAGTTTGGTTGGTTTTTACTTTGCCCGTTTATGTAGCCACTACTAAACGGGCATTTTCAGCTATAAAACACATCATATCAGCTTTTTACATAATAAGATGGAAGATAAGATGGAAGATGAATTTTTAAACGTATGGTGGTTTATATGGAAAGAAAAATTTCAAAGACTATCAATTTAGATTTGATAATAGATGAGTTTTATTATTTAAAGAATCAACAATTTCAACATCAATAATTGGTCTTTTGTCAAAATTGTTATTATGAGAATATAATTAGTTTTACTTATTTGTAAAAAAAATATTTAGAACTATATGAGAATTTTTTACTTACATTTTTAAATTGTCATAATGAAAATATATTTACAATCTAACTTAGTGTAACTAATATGCATAATTAGTCTTTTATGACATTTTTAAATTGTCATAATGAAAACATATTTATAATCTAACTTAGTGTAACTAATCAGGACTAACTAGAATCAGGTATGCCATTGTCTATTTGATTTTCTCAAATTTTACACCTTTGATTATAAATTATGACCGAGTTTTGAAGCTTTTGTTGTTACATATGATCTTTAAATAGGTAAATATTAAGAACCAAATAGAACCTTCAAACTAAGAAAAAGATGATGTTCTTAATTATAGCACCCCATGCAAAGTTCTCTTCATCATTTCAAGGATAGATAACATACACATAAAAGCATGCATTACATAGGACACAAAACATACATAAAGGTGGCTTATTGAAAGCAACATGCACAATCCAAGCACTCATTACGGTTAGACCGAGAAACGGGGATTACTAGAGGATTTTTCAGGAACTTCATTAGAAGTCCAGACAATTGTATCACTTCTAATAAAATGGCAAATTGGTCCTTCTCCTGGTTTCAGATTCAGCATCAGAAAGGCCAAGTGCCCTGCTGCCCAACTTGAGGTATCCGAGTGGCATACTGCCACTGCTTTAGCTCTTGTGCCATCAGCACCAGCCAATGAAGCCACATACACCTTAGTGGCATTCACTGAATGAAAATAATAAACAGCATATGGATATCTCTGCTTGTGGCACACCACTTGATTTTCTCCCACCATTTTCACTCCTGTGATAGTGTAGTCCTGCATTCTTGTTGGCTTATCTATCTCATTAAAAAGTAGCTCAACTTTGTTTCCGATATGGGCAATAGTGAAATCAAGTAATGATTCCAAAGATGTGGGGCAAGATCTATCTTCTCCCTTGACTTCTGACAATCCACATTCCTCTACTGCTAGCTTGATGATCTTGGCTTGCAATGATTCAGGATTATTGAGAATCGCTGTAAAATTCTTGGCAACTTATCACTTGAAAAAGGTATGGACTCGGCTACTTTACGTGGCAAAAATCTAGCCTTGTTTGTTGATTTAGTTATAAGAAGCTTCAAGGTTTGGCCAACATGGAGATCACTGGATAAGAAGAACACGTTTGACTTGGGAAGAAGATGTTCCAATATCCTCTTTTCATCTAAGCCTTTTATAAAAGATTCATCATATCCTAATCCATATACTTCCAATCTATCAACCAAGCTTTCTGCAAAAGATTTGTCATATCTATTGCCATAGTTTTCCCTTGCATCATTCAACCCTTCCACAAATGGAATATCATATTTTTCTCCAGATTTGGTGAAGCCCATATTCCAGAAAGTACATTCGGCTTTTATCAATTGCAAATAAACAATCAGACGAGAAAGCTTGAAGAATTTACTACTAAAATTACAAATTAAAGACTCATTTTAAAACCAGGGCATGTATAAGGTAGAATTTACGTCTGCTTTTTCAATTTCTCTTTCAAAAACTTTAAAGAAAAAGTAATCAGTAACATTCATATCTTTCAAGGGAATTTGAAACCAGTGATTGCAGATAAGCATTATACATATGAACATTTCATGCACGAACTGATTTTTTTTAACCGACATTAAACTTTAGCATAACTATATAAGAAACTTTAAATTATCATACAATGAAATTTAAGATATGATTATGAAGAAGATCTATCTCTATATGTTGAGCTCTTGAAAGTTAAATGAAATGATTTTCCCATCTTAAATGTTCTTTAGGGTAATTAAAGAAATTTTGATTATTTAACTATAAAAAAAAAGAGATTTCTTTTCCCATGACCTTCTTTTCTCATAAAAAAAGAAAGGTTGAAACTGACCAGACTGCAGAAGATTTTGCAATTCTTGTGGCAAGGGAGTGTTTGGTAACTTCGAACGCCAATAGTCTTCAGCAGGTAGAGAAGCATTGGTTCCTACCAGCACCAGCTGCAATACAAAATCTTGGATATCAGAACATATCTATATATTATATATATAATATGCATTAGTTTCTTTTCATATATCAATAGCGACAAAATTAAATTAGGAAAAGCAAACAGCACTATATATATATATATATATATATATATATATTTCATTAATGCTTACACAAAATAAAGCAAAGATGGGAAGGAGAAACTCCATTGAAGCCATGAAATTACAATGATAAGCAAACTCTTGAATATAATAACTTGAGGACTGACCTCTCATATATAGTACCCTGGTCTGGCACATTACGGGACATAATAGCAGTTCAAATTATTCAAAAAAAAAAAATGAAAAGGAAAATTGAAAAAGCTGTCTGTCTCTATTCATGATGTATCTCTGTCTATTGCATGTGGATCACGTGTCTGTGTCTGCATTTAACTAGTCCCTGCTGCAGTGCAGTGAGGTGGCAAGGGTAGCCAACTTATTCTATTTGCATGTCGATTAAGTGTCTGTGTCTGTGTTGGCTAGTCTCTGCTGCAGTGAGGTGGGTTCGGCAAGTATAGCCAACTCATATTTTTTGCATGTTGATTCTCATTTCTCAAGATTTAAGTTTGTGCAGATGTAGAAAGTTATAAAGTTTCGAACAAGCCTGTGAAAGAAGACAAGCACGCATGCAGGTGGGTCTAATTCCAGGGGTTGGAGATTTCAGAAGCTTTTCAATTCTTAGCTACACTTCAGGAGACTAGGGATCCTGATTTTTTCTGTTGTGTATGGCTCATATAATCAGTAAGTGGAGTGATGTTGCGTAAGACACAATGACAATTCTGTAAAAAATACATAAAAACATTAAAAAAGAATTACGTCCCTGTATACCAAGAAAACATCTTACATTCACCATATACCCTATTCAATTATTAGATTAATAAAGAACTCTAGCCTCTTTGTTTCTGATAACATAGGCACATTATCAAGTTTCATTAGTTCTTATTTTATCTGTTTCCTTTCATTTTCTTTATTTACATTACTCGTCAATATTTTTTACTAGCTATATGAATTTTTCTTTTATAAACACGAAGTTGTGTTAATTTGTGTACATATTGCAACATTCAGGTTAAAGGATATACTGACTCATCACATGAATGGTTATATAAAGACTAATTGAGTAATAGCTTTTTTTTTTTTTCTTTTTTTGGTATTTAAGAAATAGTCATTTTGTTATTTTTATTCATCGTAAAATATAGTTCATTTTTATTTCTTGATTATTAGTGTATATTATATTTTAACATTCCTGAGTTTTGTTAAATTATACTAGTAGATTCCTCTATTTTCTTACCTAATTTTAATATTTTTCTAAATTTATTATGTTAAACTATTATATTCTCCGGTTAAAAATAAGTATTAAATGAAATTAAAATATCAATTTATCTTCATTAATAGATGTTATATTGAAATATTAATTTAATAAATAGACATTACATTACTCCTAATAGATTTAATATTTTAACATTTCTGATTTTTGTTAAATTATATTAGTAGAATCCTCTATTTTCTTAACTAATTTTAACATCCCTCGCAACTTATTACGTTAAACTATTATATTTTTCAGTTAAAAATAAATATTAAATGAAATTAAAATATCAATTTATCTTCACTAGTATTATTAATATCATTTTCGTTTTATTATTTTAAACTATTACATCTTTTAATTAAAGATTATATTAAATAGAATTAAAATATTAATTTATCTTCACTAATATTATTATATTAATATCACTCGTAATAGTCAATTTGAAGCTTTGTATATAAAATTCTTCTATAATTTATATATTAAAAGAATATGACTAAATTATAGTTTTCTTTACTTAATATTAATTCACTTGATTAATTATAAAAATACTATCTTATGAAATCTTTTTATATAATTTTATATAAGGTATTTTCTTTAATTGAAGTATTTTAGTGCAAATCAAGGTTTTCTTAAATTTCTTTGATATTTTATAAATTGAACTTTTAAATATTAAAGTATCTAAGTTTTAAATATAAATTTAAATTAATTATTCTAATATTTAAGAGAAACAAAGGGACTTATTAATACTATTTGATAAAATTTAAAGACGTTAAAATATCTTTATTTATAAGGACATTAAAATATCTCTATTTATAAGGGTAGAGTTTACGTTTAGATATAAATAACAGTTAACTAATAGAAAAAATCTGACTGAATAATATAATAATTAATTTCATTAAATGAAAGGGATGTTAAAATTAATTATTAGAAGGACTTATTAATATAATATGAAAAAAGCTTAGGGATTTTAGTCACTTTTAGGCCGAATACATCATTTCATCCCTGAACTTTTCTAAATTAACCTATTTCACCATTAGACTTTAATTTTAACCTATTGCACTCTTTAACTTCTATTTGTAACTAATTTCACTCTTAATCAGTAATACTGACTAATTTAACCATAAATGGGACAACATGGATTAGCACATGGTTTAACTTGCTTTGAAGCACATGAAAGGTTTTTAAATTGATGATGTGGCCAGACACGTGGATTATAATGGAAAAAAGTGACAACGTAAGAAAATGGCCGCATCAGCAATAAAATCCTGTCTTCCTCTCTCTTACTTTCTCATTATGGATTTATCCTTCTTTTCCCTCTCTCTTGGTCTCTCATTATCGATTTGAAATTATTTTTTAACGTGAGTTCCATAAGAAATACTGTTGATTCTTTGATTTTGTGAAAGAAGAAATTAGGGCAGAAGCTAAATGGTTGTTTCAATGTGCAATTGTGGGGAAGTTGGTACTTTCAAGACATCATGGACAACAGAAAAATCCAGGAAGAAGGTTTTTTAGCTGCAGGAACTATGGAGTAAATATATTAGCTAAAAGTGGATTTATTTGTCTAAGTTTAGGTTTATTTATCAACTATTTTTTGTTATTTTACAGACTTTTAGAAGCTTGTAACTATTTCATGTGGCTTGACAATCCCCATACCAGAGCAATCAGGACATGTGATTTTAGGGCTTTTAAGAAGGATTAGAAAGATTAGGGTAGAGAGAGAAAGAGAACGAGCAAATCACTATGGGGTTAAGAAGTTGATATTTGTTACAATTGTTATAGGATCTACTATGTATTTTGGAAGTCAATTGTGATAATTGATGTGTTTTGATTGTAATGTAGGACTCAACCCTATGTTCATTGTTGCCCTCACTTACCCTTGCCTCAACATTAATTCTACCACTTGTCTCGTTTTGTCCTTGGACATTCAGGTCATCTTGTCCTAGTGGGCCATCTTGGGTTGAAAATTGTGGATGTTCAACAGTGTGAGCCACATACAAGTCCATTATATGCCCATCCTTAAGGGTTTGTGCTACTTTTATAGATAAATAAATTTACTTCCATTCTTAGGCTTTTACTAAACTCCTTCCATAGAAGTATACCCAAACTTCCTTGTATACCACATTGGTTCTGATATAGACAGCTTATCAACGTCAGAATACTTAATGCTTACATTTCCACCCACATATCTAAGAAGTGGATCTCTCAACAATTTACCACCATACCTCAATTTCAATCTTATAGCTCTATCCATTATACTATAACCAACAATATAAATGACTAAACTTACATTATAACTAGGAATGGCTTCAAGCAATGTCCTCCTCAGATCGTCGTTGCTTTTAAACTCCAAGGTAGATCCTCTATTCAAATGCAAGATACACAAACTTTGTATTTTTGTAACAAACACAAATTCTCGACTTCAAGTTAAGGATTATAAGTTATAACTTTGTTTCAGGAAATCGTCGATTGTCTTTAGGTTTAGCTTAGAAGTTTAAGGATCTTAAGTATTTAGAGTTTTTAAAGTTTGAGCTTAGGAATTTATTTTACTTTTACCGCTTCTACTTTGTTTGACTAGTTTCTTAATTAATTATGTCATAATTCTTGGTTTTCTATTTTTCTAGCTGGATATTTAATTTGTCTTGCCACATCGAGCCTATATAGCCAGACCATCGCGTTTTTATCTCATGCACGTAGCCAATATTTATTAGGAATGAAATTGGTTACAAATAGAAATTAAGGAGTGCAATAGGTCAAAATTAAAGTCTGGGATGAAATATGTTAATTTAGAAAAGGTTAGGGTTGAAATGATATATTTGGCCCGTTTTTTTATGTAACAATCACTACAAGAAATACTGAAATTAGCAGCATTAATTTTTGTTGCTTAAAGTACAAAAAATGTTTCTATAAGTATATAGCAGCAAATATAAGGATTGTGGTATGTTGTTGTTGAAAAGACGTTTCCGTAAGTAATTTGCAGTAAAATCTGAGTTGCTGCCAAAAGAGTAATATTAGTAATAATAAATTTTGTTGCCATATTTTAAAATTAGTAGCAAAATTTTATTGTTACCAAAATATTATTTTTGACAGCATATATTTTTGTTGCCAAAAGTATAGCATTAGCATCAAGAATTTTATTTCGTTACTAAAAGTTGATTATTAATAACAACTAATTTTACTGCCAAAAGATATCATTTCCTTGTGAAATCGAAAGCAGTAGCACGAATTCACTTTTCTTGAATGGCTAGACGATCTATCTCTATGATATATCTTCCATCTTTTGAGATTCGTTTTTGATCAAGAAAGTTATCACATATAGTGAAAAACTTAGTTGAGAAGATGAATTTGGGAGGCAAGAAGCTCAGCTTAATCTAAGCATAAGGAAAATGTTGTATATATTATGTACACAGGAGATGCCCTAAACTAACTACCTATCAATGAATGACAGGTGTACACTAAATACCAAGAATCCACATTGGATCATGGGCCTGGAAAAGACATTAATATTCAGTGGCCTTACAGTTTTGCCCCTCGATGGATTCAAGAACTTCTCAAGAGGTCACCCATCCTAAAATTTTCTCGAACCGAGCATGTTTAACTTTAGAGTTCTTACAACTCCACAACCAAACAACTAAAAAGCGCCTCATGTGATTAGTTCTAATTCTTTACATATATGCTATTAACCATTCTTTGCCCTGTTTTGATGTGCAATTCGATTCATTTATGTACCTTCGTACTTTGGAGTGTTGGCATTCTAGAAGCTTGCCAGAAGCCACTCCTCGTCTAGACATCCTATCCTTGCCCCAACGTCCATCTCCCACCCTCATCGAACCGCTTCTCTATGCTAGACTGTCACATGCCCACTAGCTTTCCCCCGGTTCATCCTCAAACCACACATCTACTTAAGGGATCATGTCTTATACTATTTGTAACGACCCGAAACCAAATCACTATAGATATTGTCCACTTTAGCCCCCACTAGCCTCACAGTTTTGCCCCTTGACAGATTTGAAAATTTCCTAAGAGGTCATCCATCTTAAGATTTCCCTGAACCAAGCACGTTTAACTTTGAAGTTTCTATAACTCCACAACCAAGCAACCAAAAGGCGACTCGTGTGATTAATTCCAACTCTTTTTACATATATGCCTTCAACCATTCCCTGCCTCGTTTCAATATGCAATGCGATTCATTCATGTATCCCCGTACCTTAGAGTGCTGCCATCCTAGAAGCTTGCTAGAAACCGCTCATTATTCAAGCATCCTATCCTTGCCCTGGCATCCATTTCCCCGCTCATTGGACCACTTCTCTAGGCCAGGCTGTCACACTCATATTGTCACACTAGTTTATTGGAATAGACTTGTATTTTAGGCTTAATTATTACAACAAGGATTCAATCCAAGTAACTTCACAAGAAGCTCTTTGTAAGGCTTTATACTTTGACTTTGCACTTGATAGAGACACACAAACTGCTTCTTGAAGGACCAGGAAATAAAAGTGTCCACCAGATACACATAGTAGCATGCTTTGGATCTTCTATCATGTCTACAACAAGCCCAATCTGCATCAGCAAAGGCATGAATTGACAGTTGCCTACCACAGGGTTTGATGTTAAGACCCATGTCCTTAGTTCCTTGAAGATATCTGATGATTCTT
The DNA here is from genome assembly GCF_019578655.1 of Ricinus communis. NCBI lineage: Eukaryota > Viridiplantae > Streptophyta > Magnoliopsida > Malpighiales > Euphorbiaceae > Ricinus > Ricinus communis. The sequence goes on along the minus strand of NC_063256.1, from coordinate 34,417,458 downwards.
TTAACTCTTTGCCAATGCCCAACCATTGGTTTCTACATGTATTAGTTCAGATGATGATAATATAACACACATCTGGCCTAGTGTTGCTAAGATATTGAATGCTCCCTATTATGCTCCTGTACAGTGTTGCATCCTTGAACGGATCACCTTCATCACCTGTCACTTGCTTTCCTATGACAATTGGGGTTGGACAAACTTTGACATTGCTCATTTCTACTTTCTTGAGGAGTTTTTCAATATATCTGCTTTGAGTTAGGTACATCCCAATGGCATCTCTTCTCACCTCAACACCTAGAAAATGATGAAGCTCCCCCATATCTTTCAAGGTGAACAAGCCATGTAGCTTTGTAATAAAACTGTGTAAAGCACTTGTGTTGCTCCCTGTAACTATAATGTCATCCACATAGATGAGAACCATCATAATTTGTTGTTTGTCTTTGTAAAAGAATAATGAAGTATCACACTTTGAGTTCATGAATCCCTATTTTCCTAAAGTTATTCTCAACTTCTCATACCAGGCTCTAGGTGTCTGTTTCTAGCCATACAAGGCTTTGTTGAGCTTGCAAACATCATTTGGTCTTTTCTTGTCAATAACACTTGGCTGCTCCATATAGACTGTCTCTTGTAATTTTCCATTTAGGAAGGCATTGTTAATGTCTAGTTGCCTCACTGACCAATTCCTTGACACAACTATGGTAAGGATGATTCTAATTATTGATGCTTTAATCACTAGACTCTAGGTCTCACAGAAGTCAATTCTAGTAGTTTGTGTGGAGCCCTTAACCACTAGTCTAGCTTTACATCTTTGGAAGTTGCCATTTTCATTATACTTGCACTTGTAGACCTATTTGTTCCCTATCAGGTTATTAGATGAGGAGTAAGGTACTAGAGTCCAAGTGTTGTTCCTAGTTAGAGCTTCAATCTTATTTGTCATTGCTTTGAACTAGTGCTTTGATTTCATGGCCTCTTTAAGGATTGTTTGTTCACTTGGAGTTGTGGTGCATACAGTCAACATTTGGAGGTCTGATGGATGTTGGTTAGGTTTAAAAACACCAGATTTAGACTGGTTATCATGTGGTGCCTTTGTTGTTATCGTTCTTGATCAGGTGGATCATGCATAATATTTGGAGCATTCTTGTCTGCACTACCATCAAAATTTATTCTACCAAAACTTCTAAAGTTTTCAGAGTTTGCATCATCATTAATATCCCCCTTTTCAGCAAGTACTCTTTCAATGTCAGTATTATGTAAATGAAAATAAGGTGATAAAGCAAACTTACTAGAATGAGAGCTAGCTGCAACGGTCATTGGAGTTGGCATTGTATTAGAAGGAGTGGTTGTTGAACATGGTGATGGTGAGTTGACAGGTGATTGAGGAATTTAAGGGAACTAGTTCATGGTGTTTATAACAGTTATATGCTCATAGGATTTTGGTGTTTAGAAAGCCATTTTTAAAGGGATACTCTAACTCATTATGTGTATGGTAATATAGGTTGTGCCAGTAGTGTTGATGCACTTGTAGCCCGTATAAACATCACTATACCCCAAGAATACACACTTAGTAGTGTGAAATTGGAATTTATGAATCTGATATGGTCTTAAGCAAGGGAAGCATGCACAATCGAAAGGTTTTAAGGAGTGATAATTAGGTTTCCTATTGAACAAGGTGGTTAAGGGTGATTTTCCTTTGAGTAGAGGAGTAGGAAGTTTGCTTATAAGGTGTACAAAAGTTTGGAAAGCCTTATGCCAATATTTGAGGGGCATATGTACCTGAGCAAGAAAGGTCAAGCCTGTTTCTATTATGTGTTTGTGCTTCCTTTCAACACGGCCATTTTAAGATGAAGTGAGGGGACAAGAATGCCTGAACTCTATGCCTTATTGTTTTACTAGTTCATTAAAGCTTTGGAATTCTTCTCCCATGTCTGATTGCAGACATTTAATTTTCCTCTTAAGTTTATTTTCTATAAGTTTCTAAAACTGAATGAAAGCACTTAATGCATCTGATTTATTTTTTAAAGGGAAATTCCAGGTGTACCTACTAAAATCATCTATAAAGTTGATGTAGTATCGAAATCCAGATGTGGAATTTACAAGTGAAGGGCCCCACAAGTCTGTGTGAACAAGTTCTAGGGTTTAGAGGCATGAGAACTTGAAGTATTAAATGGCAATATATGTGATTTTCCATACTGACGTGCATTATAAAAGAACTTCTCTTCATTAATTCTAACCTTTTGATTACATTAAAGGATGCCCAAGTCTCTTGTGCCATACCTCCTTTAAGGAATTTAAAGATTTACTACTAATAGAAGTTTCTAACTGAGCAGTGTTGCAGTTGTAGTGTGAGGTAAGACTTTGATTACTTAAAGTTGGCTTGGTGGAAGTTAAAGGTGCAGAGGGTATTGAGAAAGGACTGACATTTTGTTCAAGTTGGTACAAGCCTCATCTAAGTCTCCCCTTGAGCAGCTCTACTCTTGTTAGCTTGTCCTTAATAACACAACCAAAAGAATCAAACTCAACTGATATATTGTTAGAGGTAGTGAGTTGAGAGATGCTAACAAGGTTCTTTTTAATCTCAGATGCATGTAATATATTTTTAAGTAATAACTTTCCATTTTCAAGAGTGTGTAGCATAAAAATAGCAATATGAGCAATAGGCAGTTGATTACCATTACCAATAGTAAGAAGCTGATTACCATTGTACTCAAGTTTATCACTAATGTTGGCAGCACTGTGTATGACATGAGAAGTAGCTCCACTGTCAACATACTAGGTAGGGTCACTTACTACCTCTGGTCTAGCAACATATGTAGAGTTAGTTACATTTGAGTATGTCTTGTTGTGGTCTGGTGGTGTGCCCTGATATGACTCATCAAAGCGATAGTAACATTTGAGAGCTATATGGCCAGGTTTTCCATACACCTAAGAAATTAGCCTAGAGCCATTTCCTTTTCCTTCTCTACCTCTCTGTGAGTTACCACCATTGTTTCCATAATGAGTTGAGTACTGACTATTGTTTTGAGCATAACAAAATCTATTCCTCTGCCTTGTCCACATTAATAGCCTCATTGACCTCTACCTTGATTTCCTTAATGACTAGAGTCTCTTGCACTACAAAATTTGTTGTGACTTGTCCAAGATTGACTAAGGAGATCCCATCATTGATTTGTTCTAGCATTTTCTCATAACTTAACAATAATGCTTGTATATCAACCCAACTAATGCTTTCTTTCTCATAGATCTAGCACACAACTAGATTGTATTCTAATGTGTTAAAGAATTGCTAAAACTTGAGTTACTAGATTGGAGCAACTGACTTTTTTGTGGGGTTTCCACTGCTGGTCCAGAGTCCGCTTTTTGTACTAGGCTCGTTTCAAAATGAGCCATTCAGTCAAGGGCCGTAAGGGATTATGAAATGACCTTAAGACCATTAGGAGGAGTTGCCACCCGATGAAATCCGGACAGTTTCGAGAGTGAGGATGACGACTTTATACCCCTTACGGAGAGCCTAAGTTTCCCCTTCCCTAAAATCAGAGATTCTAGGTTCACAAAGTTAGGTACGAATAGGGAAGGTTTTTTATAGCACCCCTATCCGCCTAGGGGGTGAATCCTAGCCTCCACTAGAGTAGAGGAGAATTTGCCTATCCTAATAAAATTATCTTAGCCTAGCTTTACCCTATATTTATTTTATTCATCAACCTTTTTTATCTTTCTTAACATGTGAGGTGTGCAACCAAGGGTCTAGCCTCAGGTGACGGGTATTTTTGGTACCTCAACTAGTCCTAAATGGGAGGCACATTGTGTCTTTACTAATCTTAGTCGGAAGGCACTTTAATGCCTTAGGTTTTATCTTGGCATGCCATTGTGTCTACATTATTTGCAAATTTTTATTTTCCTAATCTAGGTGGCAAATTCATTTTAGCCTTAGTATTTAAGTATAAAGCATGCGAGACACGAGGGCTTACTTTGGTAAGCTTCCATTTTATTATCTTGGCATGTGGGATGATCAAAACAATTAGTAAGTCCAATTTATCCATTTATTTAAATGTGAGGAGAGATCCTAAGCAATAATTTAAACATACATAAAAAAGGTTTAGAGAGATCGGGGTGCTTAGGGGAAATTATTATAAACCACGGCCTTTAAGGCCTCAAGACAGTTGAATAATGAGTTATAAAATTATAAAACGAAAAATAACAATGCACAAGGCTATTAAGGTCGAACCTGCACCGGTTCAAGTTTCTGGAAGCCTAAAGGTGCCAAAGCGACTGCATTTTATAATGGTTTAAATCCAAAGGGTCTAGGTTGGACCTGCGCAAGTATTGGGTTGAGCCTGCATGTATCCAACTTACACGGGGAAAGCAAATAGGTACTATACCACTAAATTAAAAAAATAAAAAACAAAAATTTTAAAAATAAAATATGCACCGAATATCAAATAAAATTAGATTTGGGCCTCAAGTGATAGATTTGAATGCAAAAATCAAAAAGATGCTTTGAAATAAAAATGAGTGTAAGATCTTTGAGAACACTTTTTAGGATCTTTTGGGAATAGAGGGGCTGATTTTTGTATTTGAAGAACGAGGAGTATGGAAAGAGTGAGGTTTTGTTGTGTGTAGAGAGAGAAGGGTTTTGGTGTGTAGAGAGAGTGAATGAGGTTTTGGTGTGTAGGGTATGTGTAGAGAGAGGTTAGAGAAAGGTGAGGGGATTAGAGAAAGAGTGTGGGGTTTGGATATGCAGAATGTGTGTTTGAAAGTGAAGGTGGAGGGAGTTTATATAGGTTTGGCCTGAGCTCGCGCTAACTCAGCACTGAATGCGCGCGAGCTTAGCACTAAGTTCGCGCTAGCTTAGGCCTAAGCTCACGCGAGCTTAAGCCTGAGCGCGCGTGTTTAGCCTAACAGCTTTGCAGAAGTGTGGTTTTTTGATCCCAGGGTCTTAGGAGCAATTCTCGAGGCAGTTTCTATAGGTTTAACACGCATTATTTATTCAAGAGTATTCTATCAACTAAAATATCTCATCATTGGGCTTATAAAAGTTTTGACTTGAAAAATTCGATGATAACACAGATCTTCTAGTGATACTGGCTTCCCTGCCAATGCGAGGTTATTAGCAAGCTTCTTTGCTTCTTTGAGATACTCAGACATCTTCAAGCCTGCTTTTAACAAGCTTTTGAAACACTCTTTTATAGAAAAACTATGTTTGATTTGTTCTTCACACCAAAGAGATCTCTAATCGAGTCCCACAGGTCTTTCGAGCTCTCGCAGCCCATTAACTTTGAAGCAACATCTGGCTCAATGGAGTTGTATAGCCAACCAAGCAAGATCTAGTCGTGAACAATCCAATCTTCATGTTCTGGATTTTTCAGCACTAATTCTTCATCTTTTCCTTTTTCAGTTATAGTAATGGACATTTCCTAGTTCTAGTGATGTAGCCTTTTAGGCGTTTGCCTCTGATTACTGGGAGAACAAAATTCTTCCATAGCAAATAGTTTTCATGATTGAGCTTAATAGAACAGTAGGAGCCAACTGGGTTTCCAGACTGTGTTGCTGGTTTCTGAAAACTCAGTGAGAAAGAGGAAGACATTTCCTTTCCATTTGAACTTTTGGTAGAATTTTTTTTTTTCCTGTCATACTTGGTGAAGGTGTTGACGAGTCATCGGCACAGAATATGTCCTAAATTAACTATCTATGAATGAATGACATGTATACACTAAATACCAAGAATCCACATTGGATCATGGGCCTAGACAAGACTGAATATTCTCCTATTTACATCATCAATACACATAATGAATGAACTCTAAATGAATGCTAAACTACACGTAGTATAGGAACCACCACTATTTTTTCATGTTCCAGAGTATCATTGATTTTTGCCATGAACAGGTGCTTATGCCCCTATCTAAGAAAAAGCACATTAGTGTAGCATTATGCCTATGCATATGTTTCTTCATCATTTCAAGGATAATTGCATACATATAAGCAAACATTACAAGAAGACAGAAGAAGCACAAGTAAAAGGTGGCTTATTGCAAAAACTGCGTCTTAAACCGAAAGATTGGTATTACTAGAAGATTCCTTAAGAACTTCATTAGAAATCCAGACAATTGTATCACTTCTAATAAAATGGCAAATTGGTCTTCTCCTTGTTTGATATTAAGCATCAATAAGGCCAAATGCCTTGGATTCCAATTTGAGGTATCTGAGTGACATACTGCTACTGCTTTAGCTGTTGTGCCATCAGCACCAACCAATGAAGCCCTAAATACCTTAGTGGCATTTATTGATCGACAGGAATAGACAGCATATGGGTATTTCTGCTTGTGGCAAACAACTTGATTTTCTCCTGCCATGTTGACTCCTGTGATAGTGTAGTCCTGCATTCTGGTTGGCTTATCTATCTCATTAAATAGTAGCTCAACTTTATTTCCGATACGTGAAATAGTGAGATCAAGTAATGATTCCAAAGACGTGGGACAGAATCTATCTTCCCCTTCCATACCTGACGACTCACAATCCTCTACTGTTCGCTTGATGATCTTGGCTTGCAATGATTCAGGTTTTATTGAGAACTGCTGCAGGATTTCCAAGAACCTGTCACTTGAAAAAGGGATGGATTCGGCAACCTGACGAAGCAAAATCTTGGCTTTGTTTGTTGGTTTAGTAATATGAAGCTTCATCTTCTGACCAATATGGAGATTATTGTATAAAAAGAATACAGTTGAATTAGAGAGAGCGTGTTTCTGGGATTTCCTCTTACGAGATGTGCTCTTGTCATCCAAGTCTTCCACAAATGAAGCATCATGCTTTTTCCCATGTCTCTGTCTTGCATCGTCCAATGTTGCCGAAACAGAAACATCAAATTTGAACAGGCCTTTCTCAAAAAAAGCGTCAAATTTGAACATGCCTCTCGCAGAAGAAGGGACATATCTTTTTCTATGTTTTTGTCCTGCATCATCCGAGCCTTCCGCAAAAGCTTTGTGGTTTTCTTCTCCAGATTTATTGAAGCCCATACTCCAGAAAGTACTTTCGGCTTTTGTAATCGGAAATAAACAATTAGATGAGAAGGCTTGAGGAATTTAATTCTATATATATATATATATATATAAAGATGTTTTCTCCATATAAGCATCTGCATACATGGTAATTATGCCAACTCTATTATCATATTTCAGAGCTTTGGATTTCATGACCCTGTTACTTTCTAAAGGGATCTGAAACAAGTAATTGGTAATGTTGCATGCATAAACTGATTTTGAAACAATAATTTTAAATACCATTTGCTTACTTTACCCGATCAATCTTAATGTCTGAAAATTGAACTCTATTTTTCATTTTCGGAAATCATATATTTCTATGATCCATTGGCTATGAGGGCTTATTTAGAGTTTATTTTTTATTTTTTTGGTTCTTATGCAGTATTTTATATATCCTTTTCATTAAAAAATAATTAAAGAAATAAAGATGAAACTAACTAGGCTGCAGAAGATTTTGCAGTTCTTGTGGCATTGGAGTATTTGGCAACCTGGAATGCCAATACTCTTCAGCAGGCAGAGAAGCATTGCTTCCTTCTAGTAGCAGCTGCAATGCAAAATTTGGACAACAGAACATATATTATTCATTGGCTACTTCTATATATCAATAGAAACAAATCTTAAATTTGGAAAATTTTGTTATACTTACACAGAAAAAAGCAAAGATACAAAGGAGATCATGAAACTCCATTGAAACCACGAAACACGAGGATAAGCTAACTTTCGAATGCAATGCTATGAAGGCTCGCCTCTCATATATATTACTCTCTACTCTGGTACATAATAGCAGAACACCCGGACAAAAAGAAAAAGAAAAGAACCACCGTACAGTTTCACTCATCTACAAAAGATTGCCGTATGGCTTACTCTATTAAACATTAATTTCATAGTAATGTGACTTTATATTTGTATGTCCTTTATTGTTCTTTATATTATGATATTATATTTTATTTTATAGCCGTTTAAATACTTCAATTAACTTCTATCATTAAGATTTTGTGATTTGTCACTATTATAATATAAACCTTTAGTTAGGGGTGTCAAAATGCGTTGGTGGCCGTGTGTCGGGTTGATTTATTCAGGTGACACAATTCGAGTCAATACGAATATGACCTATTTAATAATCGTGTCAATTTCTCTCAATCCTAACATGATATGAATTTTTTATAGGTGACACAACACAACACACATAACATATTTATTTAAATGGATCGTGTATGGATCATAAACCTGACACGACCCGCTTAACTTGTTATACAAATACCATAAGATTTAAAGTATTTAACATGTATAAAAATTATATATTTTTCAAATCAATAGAGACAAGTATCAAATCATAAATATTTTTTTTTTTCAACTACTACAAGAGACATCTTTAAAATTTATATAAATAGTATCAAATTATTTTGTTAGGATTTTATTTTCTTTTGTAAGAGGGCGACACAAAAGTAAATTAGTAGAAAACTCTGTTAGGATCGTCATACTAATTAGGTCTTATTTGTTATATTTTATTTTTTAGCTATTTTATTTTTATTTACTTTTACTTTTATATATGGTTATTTTATTTTTTATCTTTTAAAATTTACGGGTTTAAATAGGTTGGGTCGGGTTGACACGATCCAACCCGATACGAAAAATTAAACGGGTTAAAATAGGTTCGTGAGTCAACCCATTACACGACTTGTTTCAAGCTGTGTCATAAACGAGTCAACTCGTTTACTGACTCAGACCTGCTAAGGCTCAACCCTAACCCGTATTCTTTTCGTGTTTGGCAAATCGGGTTCGCGTGTCATAACCCATTTTGACACCCTTACCGTTAGTAATAGATATTTTTTTAGTATATATATATTTAGAATTAATATAGAGTGTATTGGGTTTAACCTTTACGAATGACAAAGCACTTACTCAAAAGTTTTAACATAGCTGCATATTCAAGTTTCGAACTTAAGACCTTAGTTAAGTTAGAAGAGACTTTTATCATCTCATCCACGTGGTCTTAAGTAATAATAAATATTTTTATAATAGTATTATGTGGGTATATGAGTCAAAATCTCGTAAATATAATTTCATTTATTTCTAAAAAATTTATTTTCTAATTTAATTATAAATTACAAAAATATGTATTTTTATTAACTACTTTAAGCTAGAAAATTCATAAACGGAGTCAATTATTAAATGAATTGAAATGGATTACTGCATTAAAACAGAACATATTTTGGAAGGTCTATTATAAAATATTAATGATATTCATTGATTTATCATTAGAGTTTTAAAACAGAAATATATAAAAGTACTACAAAAGAATTCATATAAAGATGGAGTTGTAAAATACAAATCTAAATCAAAGCTAATAATTAAATAATAATAATAATGTAATTAGATAGTAAATTATAAATAAAATAAAAATTAAATATTAAGGATGAAATTTTTCATGGAGTGAAAGTATAAACTAACTTTTTTGTACTTTTCGAAAGAAAGGAAGGGAAAAAGAAGGGCAGAGTGCTGGTATAGGCCTGTATTCATTATGTGGGTATGCCTGTTTGCATGTTGATCATGTGTCTATCTGCATGAGCTGTAAGAGGGCCGGCTATGGCAGCTTGATCGTGTTGTCTGTGGGCGAGCAAAAGAAGAAATGTTGCGAGGTGGCTTCGGCAAAGAGCAGCCAACTCAGATGAATCTGCATGGGTTGCATATTTCTCATTTCTCAGATTGCTGCACGATTACAGAGACAGGAAGAAGCATGCAGGTGCGTTTAATTCTTTATTGGGCATTGGGATTTGGGGAATTCAAGTTTTGTTTCTACCTTTCATTCACGAGTGCCGCATCTTTTTCTCTTTCCCCCATTGTCTTTTGCGACTCCGATGACCACTAGAAAGATATAGTTACAGGTAAGCGTGTTTCTGCATGGGATTGGTCAATTTAGAGGCTAAACACTAATCCAAATCGTATTAATTAAGTTAATATTTATATAAAATTAAATCTGATATTTAAAATTAAAAAATTAATAAAAATGAATTTATCGGTTGTTAACAGAATTAAAATTAACAAAAGTAAAAATAAAAATAAAAAACCTTTAAAAAGATAACTAAATAAAGTTAAAATTCAGCATTACTTTTTATAAGAAAAATAAACTACGAAGTTATTCTAAGAGTTTGAGAGGAGAGAGCCGCTATCATTGTCTAAAGCTTTAAGATTATAAAAACAAGTATATACATTATAAAAATTGATATAATTTTATACAAGACATAAATTTTAACTTTGAACCCTACGACAGCTTGGATCAAATTTTATTATATTTTTAGAGAATTTTTATTTAGGCTTGGTTTATACACCATAATTAATAAGAAAGTGACATGTATGTATAAGTATTTTATATTTTGATATTAAATGATTGACACATACTCTAGAATTTAAAATTAATGAATATGTGTCAATCATTTATAATTTTAATTGGTGTATAGGTGAGGACATATACTAAAGCTTTTCCATTTGTTAAGTCCAAAACCGAGTCCAGACAAACATAAGCACGGTACAAGTTATCACCGATAAAATCATGTAGCTAGTAGTTAATACAAGCATAAGTATAGTATCGAGCATTATTGCTTAGATTTACATGTTGGATTTTCATTGTTGCTTCTATGTTTCTTTGATCTTATTTTTAACATTTATGACATTCAAAGAATATGTGTGTGTTGATCTCCTCATGACCCCAAGGCCTACAAAACTCGTCTACCATCTCAGTACATTCATTCATTTTCTTCTTTATAGGTAGTCCCTGATCGCTAAAGAGACACTCGTATTTCTTTAGAAAGATTGAGGTGCCATAAGTCTTTTCGCATACCAACCATTTCAAGCTGTTTTGAAATAACATCTCCCACTAAAAAATTTCGTAACTTTACAAGTGGAGCAATCTTATAGCCAAACTCGATGATGTAATGCCAAACCCATTTGTCATTAATGTCCACCAATCTTGTAAAAATGCTCAAGATAATTTCAACATTTTTGCTATTAAAATGCTAATAAAAGATAGTTTCATTCCACACCTTTTCATATCCTTATTAATCAATTGATGTACTCTTGTCGTTACGACTCTGAATGATGGACTTGTAGTTAGTCAAGGATCACCCAATAAGAGATATTTTTTTCTACGCTCACTTGGGGTTGAGTGCATAGTTGGTACCTTAACTCTCTCTCTCTCTCTCTCTTTATATATATATATATATTATCTATTTGGTACCACATGTCCATAAAGACAATCAATAATACTCAAAATTAGCATTAATGTATGAAATCACAGTTTTTGGTTGTCTATTACTTATATGGAAGTCAAAGTTATCTAATATATGCCACATATATCATATGAGCTGTAATATATATGCTGACACAAATCCCACCTATACAAAAACAATCCACATCAACAAAAGTACTATGATTCCCAAATCTCCCCTAATTCCACCTGACCTTATTTAACCTATATCCTTTTACCTTTTCCTTAATTTGACAACCTCTTTATTTGTCCAACTCAAACTCTTGTTCTCAAAGCCTAAGCTCAACAACAACTAACTTTTAGGTCGATTTTAGCTTGCTACATACACCTTTGAGATTGATTTTCAGCTTATTGCCTCCATTATTTGGCTCCATTGAATCTTGTTGCATCCTCTATGGTGCTCGATTGAAGCTGACTATGTCTCTTGGATGGCGAAAGAAGGAGGGGGAACCACCGACATACTATAAGTTTTTTGAACTACTTTTTATAATGCATCATATTTACTGGGTGTAGCTTCTTTGTTATTGTGTTGACTATAAAACCCTTTTCTTTGCAAGTTGACCATGATTATTTCTCAATACAATGGCATATTCTAGATGTTAGTAATAGGTGTCTTGATGTTGGTTGGATAGATTTCTTTTCAAGTGATAAAATATCTATGTTAGAAATTGATAGTATAGCCACTGAACTTGGTTTGACGCCTCAAGATTACAACATTATATGGAAAAGTCTAAAAAAGACAATGTTTGGTGGCTGTAGGAGTTTAGAAACTAATAGTAATGCTATTAAGATGTCATTGGTTGTTGATGACATAAAAGTTATGCATGTATATTGTAGGAAAATGAAAGGTTGTGATAATGATGCAATTGGATAAAATGTAGCTAATTTGCCAAAAGTATGAAATGTGCACATTAATGTAGTTGTAGGTGAGGTTAGTTAGATGATAAGGGGTATAATACAAGTGAAACTAATAACAAAAAGAGGAAAGGATTCAGATGAGAGTGATTTTATGGATTTAGATTATGATTTGATGGAGTCTGATATGGATAATGATGATGAGCTGTTTGAATAGTATGTGGACAAGGAGATAGAAATGAATGAAACATCTGTAGGTGCTAGTTCTAGACCTGGGGATTTAGGAAATGAATTAGATGAGACTGCTATGCTCCTTTTAATGAGTTGAGATCTTGCTCATCAAGTGATGATAAGAGTGATAGAGGGTCAAAGAAGCCTAAGTGGGATGTTTTCAATGAGAAAAATGACATTTACAACCCAAAGTTTAAAATAGACATGTTGTTTAGCTCATTTTGGTAGTTCAAGAGAGCTACAAAAAATAATGCCATCAAAACTAGAGATCAAGCTATTTTTTTTACCTTATATAAAAACTAAATGCAAAGCAAAATGCAAAAAAGATTGTGGATTTTACATCTGGAATTACCTCATTATTTATGGCAAGAATGTTGTTCAGATAAAGAGTGCAAACTTCACTCACATATGCAGGAAGGAGAACTATAACAAGCATGTAAATGCAAAGTTTGTATCTGAATATTACATGTAAAGTTTCAGGTTAGACCCTACTTGAAAAATAAAGGGTATAATAGCAACTGTGAAGAGAAATTTTTTTGCATATGTGTCTAGGCTACTAGCTTAGAGAGCTAGGAAAAGGGCAATTAGATTCATAGATAGGGATGAGAAGGATCAGTTGGCAAGATTAAATGACTACAAGCTGGAATTGCTAAGGAGTAACCCAGGTTCTACTGTTATTTTTGACTTGGATGTGGGAGTATTTAAGTTAATGTATATATATTTGGATGCCTAAAGAGAAGTTCAAAAAGTGCAGGCCATTCGTTTTCATAGATGGGACTTGGCTTAAAGGTATATTTGGTGGCTAATTGTTGGTAGCAGTTGAAGTAGATGATAATGACTATATCTATCCAACTGCTTGGGCAATGGTGAAAAGGAGAACAGGAAAAATTAGAAATGGTTCCTTGAACTCCTTGCAGAGGATGTTGGGATTGGGCACAACAAACATTGGACCTTCATGTCTGACAGACAAAAGGTATGAACTTCTCTTCTTTGCTCCATTACTTGTAATTTTATACATGTGTGGATAAAGTATTATTTTGACTTACCATGTTGCATTTACAATTTGCTTTAAGGCTTGATTCCTACCATCTTTTTCCAGAAGCAGAATAAAAGTTTTGTATTAGGGACATATACACTAACTTTAGGTTGAGATTCATAATTTAGGAATGAAAGCTCTTGTATTTGCTGCTGCATAATCTAGATAAAGAGAATACATAGGAAAAAAAGAGATGAATGTTAAGGGTGGCTATTGAGTTTTGCCTTAAACTTTATAGAAAAAACTAGAAAAATCAATAGATGGCAATAGCAAATAAAATACTCAGTGGTAAGGGAATGAAAAATATCAAGTTGTAGGTCCTAGTGGGTAGTATATGATGGATAAGAAAGAAAGGGCATGTACTTATAGAAAATGGAATTTAATGAGAATCCTTTATGCACATGTTGTTAGTGCCATATACTATCATAATAATAATCCCATAGTAATGTTCTGTGGGATGAAGATGTACCTATTGCAAGTATGATATTAGATCTCATGTGATTCTATTAATGCTGTCAAATTTAATGGGTGACAAAATAACTTGTTGTATGTAGATGATAATCTAGGAAAAGAAACTATTTCTAAAGGGACAGAACATGTGACTGCGGGTGCTGCTGGTGAAACTATTACAGGACATGAGTTTGATGCTCTAATTAGCACTACATTAACATTTAAAATTGTACTTAGTTCATAGCTATGTTAAATGATTCTTATGTATTCATATGGACGTATATTAGTATGCATACTTGGCTGAGCTTTATTTTTTTACAAATGCAAAAAATGACATCATATGTTGACCTACTAGGCAACATGGTGCTTGTTGATGAAGTTTTCAATTGGTTAGGGATACATGGAACTCCTATCACATTACCAGAATATCCACATCCTATTGCAAGCCCATATTCACAGAGGTGCAAAAGTATTTATGATTTACTTGGTGACTTACCCACTTTTTGAAAGTCAAATTAAGAGACTGTCAAAGGAGAAAGCATATGGCACCAAAAATAAGAAGATTACATCTGAAACTGCTGGATTTAGAATTGCTAAGAGGATATTTAAGCCATTTAAAGTTGTTGTTGGATCTGTTTAGAGGACATCTAAGGCATTTAAATCTACCGAAACTCAAAGACAACAGATAAAAAACAAGAAGGGCAAGAAAGATGAATATGCTTAAGAGTAAGCTCAAGGTCCATCAAAGAACCCTAAACCAATTGTGGCTGATAAAGGAAGAAAATAATAAATGAGGCACCGATAAAGAAAAAATAACATTGGCTGCCTCTAAACAATAGTGTTGCCAGGTTTAAGAAATCCTAGATTAGGTTGGTGGTGGACCATAGTGATCTTGTTTTTGTTTGTTGTTGAATGACATTATTCTATATATGCATTATTTTTCTCTTATTTTTTGTTGTTACAGTACTTTTAAAGCACAAAAATCAAACACTCACTCTTTTTTACTTGTTATTATGTAATGTTATTGTTTAATCAAATTTCTTATTTTTATTCATACCCCTTAATTAATTATCTATTACTTGCAAAAAAGTAAACATAGTTATGCAATGAAAGAAATATTTATATTAAGACAAGTGCATTACATTATAAGTTTGCAATACAAAACTGCAAATTGGCAAAAACAACACAACATAACATAGCACAACTACATCTACAAAAGGTAAAATAAAATTAAATAGCTAATATTTCCATTACAACCTAACAACCTACAATGTATTTAAAATTGTTAGAAGCTACATCCTACAAGCATCAACTTTAAATCTAGCTATTCACTCCTATACCCAGAATACAAGCTCCAAAAACTCCAAACATAATTGAAATCTTAGTTTTTTGTTCTAGTAACAGCTTAAAACCCTTCTCTTCCTTCTTCACTTTCATCTTCAAAGCTTCATATGCCTAATTGAAATGCTCGTACTCTCCTTCAAGATACTGAACCTGAAACCCTGCCCTTCGATTTTCCCTTTGAGTTCTTCAATTCTCAGCATGCACTCTCTAAGTTGCTCCAGCTTGAACTTATACTTTGCAGAAGCTTCACCGACCTAAACCAAGGCATTGTTCCTTTCGTCTTTTAAATCATCAAGAAGATTCAACACTCCTTGAACCCATGCCATATGTTTCTCATTAAATCCTATCAAAGTAATATATCTTCGATATCTACAACTAGAATTGTTGGCATACACCATCCCTGATTTTGCCATTTGGTGCTCGATTGAAGTTAGAGACAAGAGGAAAGAAGATAAAGTTGAAGATAGTAGAGAAAAGAGTATAAAATATAGAGTTAAGATTATATACAGATAAATTAGGTTAAATTTGAGAAAGGATATTAGGAATTAGAGGTTTTAGGCTTATTAGACTTGTGGACATGTCGCCAGTGACATGTTATTAGATGATAAAATTTGGCTTCCATGTAAGCGACAGACAACCGAAAGTTGTCCTTTTATTCATTAATACAAAGGTGAGGTATTATTAATTATCTTTATGGACCTGTGGTACCAAATGGATACAGTAAGCATAGTTAAAGCATCATTGCTTATATTTAAGAAGATTTATGTATTGAATTTTCATTGTTGCTTCTATGTTTCTTTTATCTTATTCTTAACACTTTAAACATTCAAACAAAATGAGTTTGTTGGTCTCCTCGTGATCCCAAGACCAACAAAACTCATCTACCATTTCAATGCATTCATTCATTTTCTTCTTTATAGGTAGTTCATGATCACTAAAGAAACACTTATATTTTCTTGGAAAGATTGAGGTTCCACAAGTATTTCCACACACCGGCCTTTTCAATCTATTTTGAAATAACATGTTACTGAAAGTTTGTGTGACTTTACTAGTTGAGTAATGTTATAGCCAAATTTGATGATGTAGTGCCACACCCATCTATCTATATTGTCCACCAATCCTATAGAAATACTTAAAATAATTTCAGCATTTTTGCTATTAAAATACTAATAAAAGATCATTTCATTCCACACCTTTTCAAGTCCTTATTAATCAACTAATGCACTCTTGTTGTTATGACTCTGAATGATGGACTTGTGGGCAATTAATGATCACCTTAATAAGAGATATTTTTTTCTATAATCACTTGCTTCCTTAGCTCATTTAATATCTTTTGACCTCCTAAGGTACTCTGTCACGCGCATGATGCATTTGCATAAGAATATGCCTACAAGAAATATAAAAATAAGAAATGATTTCCATAAGAATATGCCTACGAGAAAGATGAAAAGAAGAAATGATTTCCATGAAAACTTGTGAAAGAAGAGAATTAAGTTTTATAATAAATTGCCAACCTTGTTTTGCAAGGCCTACATCAAAAAACTTAATATTTCATTCACACCATGAGACAAGCTTCTCCGTAAAACTCTTAAGAGCATATCCAATGATGCTCTTTATTTTAAAGAGTATTTTTAATAAATAACATATTTATTTATATTTAAATATAAAGAGTAAAAAAAATTCTAATTCCAATCTCTTTATTTTGCTTTATCCAATAAGCATTAAAATTTTAAATTTTCCTTTCTTTTTCTTAAAAGAAAAATTATTTTTAAAGAAAAGAACCAACAATAGTATATATCAATTAATAAAATATATAAAAACTTGTAATATATTAATTACAATAAGAATAAAGAGCGAATTTAACTCTTCAAATATAGAGAGCCAAAACCACTCTTTATTTTATATTTAAGAAATAAATAGTGTATTGGAGTCTCATTTTATTGAATGACTTTTTATAATAAAGAGTTTAGTTTATATAAAGAGTCCTTTGGAGCTAATCTAAGTTTCCCAAGATATTCCTTATTTTTATCCATGTATGATTCTTTAGTTTTGATATGAACACCGATAAACTAATGCACTTGTCTTGGATCCTAATATGACCAGTGTCGATAAGCCTTGTTGACAAATGTTTCTTCTCATTTGTGGCATTTTTATTAAAAGAAAAGTCAATTTTGAGACATTCACTCTTGGCCAGTCAAATCACAACAACATCTAACGATCTCTTAAATTTTTCTCAACTCTCTTTTATTGCTTGACAAAATAATAATAATAATAATAATAATGCATCATCTATGATAGAAGGATATGAAAGTCTTAAGGCTTATCCTTGCAATCCGTGCACTATAATGGTATGATATTTTGGTGCTTCACACCATATGTCTCATGACTTGTTATCATTTTCTTCTTTATCACTTAATACGTCTCTTTCAATTTTAACTGTTGATGCTACTACTATGCATTTAGCAAGTATTGATTCAATTGTTAGATATTCTTTATCTCTTCCTGATGATTATCATATATCTAGGCTTAATTTGAATTTTGTCTTTGTTACTCAGTTATATGAGTCTAGATACTTGATTTTTTTTTCTTTTTTCACTTGTTATGTGCAGAACCCGTAATCTCAAAGGCTAATTAGGATCAATTTTACAAAGGTGAAATTTATGATTTAGATCAGCTTAAAGTACCAACTATTATAACATCAACCTCTAGTATTGATTTGTCATCTTTTCATTTGAGTAGTTTGTCATCTATCTTTTATTTATGGCACTTTCGCTTTGGTCATGTATCCGCATCTCATTCATGATTTTTGAGTTTCCACGGAAGCATTAGGAAATTTAAACCTCATGGTTATAAACTTGTCAAATTTTCTACTTTACTTTTTTGTAAAAGTATTTCTTTTTCTCATGCTTTTTTTGCTCTTATATATTCTGATGTATAACGACTCTCTCCTATTACAATAATAGGTGGGTTGTGATATTAGAAAAATTCTTAGGTAGATTTAGTCTACCACATCATCCATAGCCTAAATCAATTGCATGATGATATGTAGTTTCATTTATTAATTGTTGAATTTTTATTGGTTGATTTATGTATTACCATTAACAACTCATGCTTAAAAAAAATCAATAAAAATACAACAATTAATAAATGAAGCCACATGTCACCCTCCAATTGATTTAGTCTATGGATAATGTGGTAGATTGGTTATTGTTTCATTAATTAATGATTATGTTCGTTATTACTAGCATATCTTATAAAATGTCGCGCTAATTTCTTAAGTATTTTTAATATTTTTCGAGCTATTTTTAATACTCAACATTTTCACAATTATTAAGCATTTTAGGTATGATTTGATGGAGAGTGTATATCTCATGATTTTTCTGATCTACTTGCCTCTTATATGGGACAATCCATCAAATATCATGTGTAGATCCTCGTTAATAAAATAGTGTTACTGAAAGAAAATATAGACATCTTACTAAAACTGCTAGATCTCTCTTATTATCTACATGTGTTCTTAATGAATCTTAGAGAGAAGCAATTCTTATTACTAAATTTATAATTAGAAATCCAATAATTTCGGATAATTTATGTTTGTTGCCTTATGGAAGTTTTATTGTTATGCTCCAAATTGTTCTTTCCTAAGTGCTTTTAGTTCAGTTTGTTTTATCTTCAACCTCATGTCGGATATAGTAAGTTTTCCTTGTAATCTATTATTTGTGTTTTCCTAGGTTATATGCAGGTCAGAAAGGATATAATTTTCTTGATCTAGTTAGTAAAAAATTATATGTTTCTCATCAAGTTGAGTTTTTTGAGCATATACCTTTCTTTTCTATTCTTGCTTCCTCTCACAACATGACTAAGTATGATATAGTTTGTATTAATCCCTTTACTATTGACATTGATGTTATTCTAGCTGATACTACAATGTATATTAGTACTTTAGCTCTTGATATACTTGTTTCCCCTTCTACTATTATCTAGTAATATTTATTTTCATGACTAGATTATTGAATTGCTTGGTACTAAAATTTGGAAGATAACCGGTTTTGAACTTAGAAAAAATCAAAATCATTCTCCATCTTTAGTATTTACAAAAGCTTATGCAAGTTAAACACTTTAATTTTCTACTCAATGATCATCTAATATAGAAATTCCCTTATCATAAAAGACGCATCCCTAAAGCTGGACACTATAGGCAACCTCGTCCTCATGGATGGAGACACCATGATATGAATGTTAAACAATTTAGGTGTCGATGTTGGAACTTAGTTATGATATAATCTGTAACGCCTGCATTTTCTCATCATCCATGTTATGTGCATTTACATTTAATCATTGGGCATATGATGGTATATCAATGATATTTTTATTTTATGAGAACAGATATATATTAATTATAAGTAGAGAATAAGAAGCATGATATTAGATTATTAATTTAGATAAGTTGATTAAGTACTTGGGTTATATGTATTAAGCCTTAAGACTTAATTGAACCAATAGTTGAAGGTTGGGTAAATAGATTGGACTTAAAAGATACAATTAAAAGTTAGTACCTATATATGGTTAGTAAGAATTAATTTAGGGTGATAAAAATAGTTTAGTAGGTGGTGGCATTAAGAGAAAAATATTGGAAATTGGAACCATGAGCAAGCTCATTTTACCTCTTCATTTCTCTAAAATTCGTACATGGCCAAAAACACAAATTTTGGAATAAGAGAGAGGAGTGAAATACCTAGAAAAACTTAAGATTAAGATAGGATTCTGCCAACTATTGAAGGAACCAAGCTAAAGCTAAAGGATTTAAGCATATTAGCAACCCAAAAGCTGAAATTGGTAAGTTGTTACTTGAGTGTTATTAATTTGTCATTAGGGTTCTTGATTACAAATTGGAAAAACTTTATTTGATGCTCTCATTGATTAATTAAAGGTCTGATTATCATGAATTAGTAGAGTATTGAATGATTGCATAAAGATTAAGCTTGATTTAAGTTTAAGTATGTTAAGATAGAAAACTGTCAAAATTCCAGCAACCTTGATGTTCGGTATTTTAGGCATAACATGGGTTATATAAGTCCAAATTAAGCTTAATTGGTGTCTATAGAAATTTTAAAGAGTCCTCTATAACTTTTTAGTTTTATGATTTTGCTATTTTTACCTTTTTGGTTACTTAAATTGAGCAAACAGATTGCTGCTCGGGTACAACTAGCTGTATGACCCTTGCTCAGTAATTTGAAAATAATTAAATCTATAGAAGTCGGAATTGAGTAATTCTTCTTGGAGATGAAACTAGATGCATAAATGGATATGTCTATTTAATATGAGATTTTTGTATTAAGCCAATTTTGCCCAGCAATAAATATACCTTGGTACTAAATTCTGTCTAGAAAACAGAAATGTTAGAGATTAGTTTTATGCAATTTATTGATGTTAATTTGAGTTAAATTGGTATTTAACTAGATGGGAAATGTTTATAGGATATTAAAACAGTAATTGAGAGTCTTAGAGAAAGAGTTAGACCTATGAATTAGAGAGGGGATGATCTTGTAATGCATTAGAACTCGCATTTACATGAATATTTGTAATATGCATGAAATGTGAATTGATGAATGTGTTGACAGGTACTCAAAGGCCTGGAAAGGAAGTTGTGGAGAAAGGAGGTTCTTATATGCTAAAGGAATAAGTATATTTTGAGTAAGTAAATAGTTAATATTTGCTATGTTCATATATTTAATCAAATGTTCCGCAAATGGTTGCGTTTGCTTAATATTGTTTATGTTTGAATGACTGAGATGGAAATGATTGGTGTTGAGTGGAACAATTGTTATTGCTGAAATATGATATAAGTGAAATGATTGAATTGTGATGTTAAGTGCATATGTGCATGTGAATGGTGGATTCCCCTGTGAAAAAAAAATATATATATAAAGCCTTGGGAGGCTAAAGCCTAGAGAGGCTATAAAAGTGTATAATGTGAGATGAGGCGGAGCAGCTTACGTGTGTGATATGTGAGGATGAGGCGGAGCAGCACATTAAAGGGGATCCACAAGCCGTGAGAACTAACCATAATTGTTGAATTGTATTTCTTCTATGATGGTTGTAATGAATTGAGTAGAATGGTATGACTTTATACCTAAACTATGAATATCATGGAAAGTTATGTGATTGGGTGGAAATTGTATTAAGTATATGTGATATAGATTATGTTGATTATTTATTTACCGAGCTGGAGGCTCACCCCTCTCCAAAATTTTTCTTTTCAGGTTTGTAAATAGTAGTGCATCCGTTGGTTGTATGCGAAGTCTAGCTTTTAGCCCAAGTTGGGCCGGTTTGTGAAGTCTCCTCCCGATGCATTTTTGTATGCAGTTATGTGATATATATGGAAGTATGCCTTATAAGGCATAAGAAGATGTTTGTAATACTTGTTAAATGATGTTTAAGTATAATCATATGTTTATATGTTAATAACCTTGTGTCTGGATTCTTAACAACCTACATATTGACCTATCTACCTGTAGTATATATTCTACGACGCTTGTATGCTTCCTGGCTAATGTTTATTGGTTAGCATGTGATGGGGGTGTTACATAATCCCACAACATAATCCTTTATGGTACGACCAATCACTTTGTGTAGCAAAGTTCTACATACATATCTTATTACTCTATTGCCAAACGAGTCGTTAACATCCTCTCTTCAATTAACATCACCAAAGTCACCTATAAACTGTGGCTATTACTCACTTAAAAGTTACAACAATACATCACATACATTGCATAAATGATTAAAACGATGTCACAATGGATCAGACAATGGAGAAGGCACATTCAACATGTTTAAGAGAAAAAGAATTGGTTCAGGAGATCATAACAATGTAAGATAAAGGAGAAATACCTAGTTAATCTCAAAGATAATGCTGACATATAAAGGATGAATCTTTTGATAACATGGTGAATGAGAACTATGTAATAACTTCTCCAAAGAAAAAGGGGAGAGTAAATTTAAAAGAGATGAAGGTATTGTTAGTGACTAGAATGAATTGTTAAGACTTAAATGTGAACTTCCACGACATCAAGATTTGTTAGAATTTCCAATAGATAGATAATTTGGAATAAATAAAAGGTTATAGTTCCAGAAGAGAAAAAAAATATAAAGAATTGAGTATGAATTAGAAATAGGTGCCAATAATTTAGTACTAGTGTACCAATTTCTTTATCCGCTCTTCACATTGCTTTAAGAGAAAAAGAATTAGTTTAGAAAATCAGCGCAATGTAAGATAAAGGAGAAATACCTAGTTAAACTCAAAGATAATGCTAACATATAAAGGATGAATCTTTTGATTATGTGGTGAATGAGGAATATGTAATAACTTCTCCAAAAAAAATGAGAAAGTAAATCTAAAGGAGATAAATGTATTGCAAGTGACTAGAATAAATTGTTAAGGCTTAAACGTGACGTGAAAGTTGAGTGGTAAGCTAACATGAAGATCCAACTGTCACGACATCAAAATTTGTCATAATTTCCAATAGATAGATAGTTTAAAATAAATAAAGGTTATGGTACCAAAAAATAAAAAAAAAAAGGTAAAGAATTAAGTACGAATTAGAATTAGGTGCCAATAATTTTATACTAATGGGGTGTTTGTACCAGTTTCTTTATGCCCTTCACATTGCTTTAAGAGACAAAGAATTAGTTTAGGAGATCAATGCAATGTAAAATAAAGGAGAAATACTGATTAATCTCAAAGATAATGCTGACATATAAAAAGATGAATCTTTAGTTAACGTGGTGAATAAGGACTGTAATAACTTCTCCAAAGAAAAAGGGGAAAGTAAATCTAAAGGAGATGAAGATATTGCTAGTGACTAGAATGAATTGTTAAGACTTAAACATGACATGACAGCTGAGTGGCAAGCTGACACAGAGATCCAACTACTACTATATCAAGATTTATTAGAATTTCTAATAGATACATAGTTTAAAATAAATAAAGGTTATGGTACCAAAAAAGAAAAAAAAGGTAAAGAATTGAGTACAAATTAAGAATAGGTACCAACAATTTGGTACTAAATGGGTTTTTGTACCAATTTCTTTATTTGCCCCTGACACTGCTCTATCATTCACTTTATGAGCTTTTATAGTAGAGGCTGTAATTATGTCGATTTTTTAGATCCTTTTAATGCTTCGTTTGAGTAGTTTATCATCTATCTTTTATTTATGGCACTCTCGCCTTGGTAAATTTTATGCTTTACCTTTATATAAAAGTATTTCTTCTTCTCGTGCTCCTTTTAATCTTATATATTATGATGTGTAGGGATTCTTTTATATTACGATAAAGGGTGGATCATAATATTATTATTTCATTTATTGAAGATTATGCTTGTCATTATTGGGATATATTATAAATGTTGCTCTAATTTCTTAAAAAAATTAATGCCTTATGAGCTATTATTAAGCATTTTAGGTATGATTTGGTGGAGAGTATATATCTCGTTATTCTTTCTGATTTTCATGTCTCTTATATGGGACAATCTATTAAATATCATGTGCAAATACTCCTCAACAAAATTATTATTGAAAAAAATAAATACATCTTGCTTAAACTGCTAAATCTCTCTTATTATATAGAAGAAATTCTTACTACTACTCATTTTATATTTAGAAATCCAATGTCTCACAATTCAGATTTGTCCCCTTATGAAAAGTGTATGGTTATGCTTCGAATAATTTTTCTTTTCTTATGTACTTTTGGTTTCACTTTTCCTTCGCCTCATGTCAAACGTAGTAAGATGTTTCGTGATTTATTATTTGTGTTTTCCTAGGATATGATATAGGTGAAAAAGGATATCATTTCTTGATCTAGTTAGTAAGAAATTATATATTTCTTGTCATATCGTATTTTTTTAACATATACTTTTCTATTTAATTTTTGCTTCCTCTCACAATATGACCAAGTCTAATCTCGTTTGTATTTGATAATTGATCCATGAAATCAGCTATCAACAAAGATCCCCTTGGTTGTCCTAAGCTTTGGAGTATCTGTAAAAAAAGTTAGAAGAGCACCATACGGATTTGTCTGGTCACTCACTTCAATGGCTAAGTCAGTAAAGAGATTGTGAATGTTAAGTATCTAGTTGTGTATAAGATATTATCTCTCTAATATTGTGTGTGTCAGCCCCTTATATAGGATTTGGAGGTCTTTTAGTCCTACTAGGAGTAAGATAGATAATATGAAAAACACTTAATCATATGAAGATTGATCTTCTTATTTCTGTATATAAGTATCCTTGTAAAAATCAAATTACTTAAGTAGAGTCTGATCATGATTGGTCTTTCTTAGACTTGTATTCTCACTAGGACTTAGACTTTGCTCAATCCCGATTTACTAGGCATTTTATAGTCGGCTTATTATGGTTATCGTCATTTATGTGCTTGACATCATTAGACGCTCATCCTATTCTCGTATGCTCGTCCCATTCTTATGTGCTCGGCTTATATTTTATGCTCGATCTATTCTTATAAGCTCGGTTTATGCTTTTATGCTCGGTCTATTCTTGTATATGCTCAGTCTATATTCTTATGTGCTCGGCTTATTCTTGCATGCTCGGCCTATTCTGTTCAACCTATATTAGGTCAATTATTAATATTAATCCCTTTACAACTGACAATGATGTTATACGAGCCGATACTGCACTATATGTTGATACTTTATCTCTTGATACATTTTCTCCTTCTCCTACTATTGTCTAGTAATGTTCATGTTCGTTACTTAGGTTATAGAATTGCTTGGTAGCCTATATTTTATAGGATCTGAAAATAGAAAAAGAAAAAAGAAATCAAAATCATTCATCATCTTTAGTATTTACAAAAGCTTTTCCAAGTAACACTTTCATTTTCTACTTAATGATCATCTAATATAGAAACTTTCTAGCCACAGAAGACGCTTTCTAGTACTTAACTCCATAGGCAACCTTGTCCTTATGGATGCTGACACCATAATATGGATGTTGAACCATTTTAGCATTGATGTCGAAACAACAATTATAACAAAACCCCACAACCTAATCCTCTATGGTAGCACCAATCACTCTATATAACGAAAGTTTCACATACCTATCTTATAATCTGCTACCAAACCAGCCTTTAACAAACTCTCTTGAACTAACATCATCAAAATTACCTATATATAGTGGCTAATACTCAACTCAAAATGTTACGATAGCTCATCACGCACATCGCACAGATGACTAGATAGATGACACGAAACGATGGAGCAGACGTGTTCAACATGTCTAAGAGGAAAAAAAATTAGTTAAGGAGATCAAAATATCGTAAGACAAGAATAGGAAAAAGAAAGGAGCGAGAATTAAGTCTTTATATAATGAGTCTAAAGGAGATTAAAATACTGCCAATGACTAGAATGAATTGCTAATACTTAAATGTGACATGGCAGCTAAGCGGTAAGCTGACATGCAGATCCACCTGCCATGTGATGAAGATTTATCAAAATTTCCAGTAGATATAATAGTTTGAAGAAAAATAAAGGCTACGATACCATAAAAGAAAAGAAGTGAAGAATTATACTAACTAGATCGATACCAATAGGGTGTTTTACACCAATTTCTATATGTGCCCTTCACATTGCTCTATCATTCCTCTTGCACTTAATCTTTGTTACGTTGGACATAAACGCTTGTGAGCTTCTATAGTAGAGGTTGTAACTTTAAGTCACTTTCTGAGACCCCCTTAATGCTTCTATTAAAGCAGTCTTGTTTAGTTCACTTTCTTCTTCTAACCTACAAATTTTGTCGAGTATGGTTTTTGAAGCTTTCTGGTTATGTATGGTATCCAAATAAATAGGTAACAATTTCACTAAATTTAGATGTGGGGCAGCAAACAGTACACCCAAATTAACAATCAAGAGTACATTTTACAGCATCCGATTAAATATTCTTCATCTTTATTACAAGGACATAAACACATGCACACATAAGGAGTGGCTTATTCAAATAGCAAAAATGGATAGTACAAACACCTATATGGGTCTAACCCAAAGAGATAGACATCATTGGAGTTTTAGTTTAAGAAATTCATTTGAAACCCAGACAAGTGCATCACTTTTAATAAAGTGGCAAATTGGTCCTTCTCCTGGTTTTGCCTTCAACATCAAAAAGGCTAAGTGCCTTGGATTCCAGTTCGAGGTATCTGAGTGGCAAACTGCTACTGCTATAGCTTTCGTCCCATCAGCACCCACAAGTGGAGCCATATATACCTTGGTAGAACTTATTGAATGACAATAATACACAGCGTATGGATATTTCTGTTTATGGCACACCACTTGGTTTTCTCCTACCATTTTAACATCCAAGATGGTGTACTCTTGTGCTCTTGTTGGCTTATTTATTTTATTATAAAGTACCTGCACTCTATTTCCAACATGTGAAACAACAAAATCAATCATGGACTCTAGAGACGTGGGGCAGAATCTGTCTTCTCCTTTAATCCCTATCGACTCGCAGTCCTCCACCTTTTTCTTGATGATTTTAGCTTCCATTGATTCAGGTTTTATTGACAACCGCCGAAAAATTTCTGGTAACTGATCGCTTGAAAAGGGAATAGATTCAGCAACTTGACGAGGCAAAATTCTAGCCTTATTTGTTGATTTAGTTATGTGAAGCTTCATTTTTTGGCCAGCGTGGAGATCATTGTACATGAAGAATATCGTTGAATTAGGGAGAGTGTCTGCAAAAGCTTCTTCATATCTATTCCTGAACTCTTCCTCGTATCTATTTCTGAACTCGTCCTCATATCTGTTTCGAAAAGCTTCTTCATATCTATTTCTGAACTCTTCGTCATATCTGTTTCGAAAAGCTTCATCATATCTGTTTCTAAAAGCTTCGTCATATCTGTTTCTAAAAGCTTCGTCATATCTGTTTCTAAAAGCTTCGTCATATCTGTTTCTAAAAGCTTCGTCATATCTGTTTCGAAAAGCTTCCTCATATCTGTTTCTAAAAGCTTCATCGTATTCATTGCTATCATCCATATCCCAGAAAGCATAATTGCCTTTAATATCTGTTTCCAATAGCAAATAACTCATTTAAATAAATCAGGGCATGTGTAAATCTCATAGATAAAATTAGCAAACACTCATTTGTAAAGCATAAGTATGGAAATCTCCAAAACAATAGTAGAACACCTTCAATCAATAAACATAATATATAAATACTATTGAAACTAACAAAAGCTGAAAAAAAATGGAATGCCAAGGAGTTAAGCCTCCAAGCAGGGTTCAACTGCTACAAGGGCAACGTCGCCTGTCATCATCCCATCTTTTTCTTTTCTGAGCTTTATCAGGTCTAGCACCAGTCACTCATACAGAGTGGTCTCACCTTACCACTTTTGATGGCAGCATGAAGATAAGGTTGAGGCAATAACTATGGCAGTTAATAAATATAATTTGTCTAAATATTATATTATCATTTATGAAACTATCTTATACAGGATGTTATTACCTATGGATTACATAAAAATGTTGAAAAAGAAAAGGAAAGGATTGAAACTTAACCAGGTTGCAGAAGATTTTGCAACTCTTTTGGCATTGGAGTGTTTGGTAACTTGGAATACCAATACTCTTCAGCAGGCAGAGAGGCATTACTTCCTCCGACTAGCATCAACTGCACGCAATAATAATAGAGATTCAGTAATGTCACAGACATCACAATTAGCACTTGTTGTACATCTAAAGCTACTTATCAACAGAAACAAATCAAATTATAAACAAAAGGACTTTTCTTTTTTTGTTAACTATGCTTACAGAGAATAAAGCAAAGATGGTAATGAAGTGAATTTCCATTGAAGCCATGACCCTGGGTGATAAAGCTAATTTTTGAATGCAATACTGGGAAGTGTCGCCCATCATTTATAGTAGCTCTTGCTCGTATGAGACAAAATGATAGTTGCAATAAGATATATAGAGTTATCCCAAAACAAGTTGACATCCAATTGGTCTCTCGTCATTGGTGGGTAACAACTAATGAAAGGGGTCCATAAGGATGGCAGTCCGGCGGCGGGTAAACATTTGCAGGTAGGTAGGTACCGGATAAGATTGAACCCTCATACAAAAAGGGTACATTTTAATTGTACATTCATTTATTTATTTAGTTCTATAGTTATTCCGTTATTTATATTATTTTCTTGAAAGGGTGAGTTATTATAATTTTAATAAAGATTATATAACACTGGTTTTTTTGACATGAAAACAATGAAAATTATAGTAATCTTTTTTATTTGTCTCTGTGCATTGAATGGAAAAGAAAATTATCACATCCGAAAGAGAGAGAATCGTATACACTTTGCCATCCATCCAGAAAATGAAAGAAAACTAATGTACGTACTAAAATAAGATAAAATAATATACACTTGTTCAGTAGAGGAACACAATAATAATTACTTTGGTATTATATTAAAAAAAAGGTATTATATTTTTCTCAAAATGTACATCTATATATTGGTATATTGTCACTAAAAAATTTGGTTTTATATTTAAATAATTCTAATTAATTTGTTTTCATGTTTAAGAGGTTGAATTAGAACCAAATGATTCATATATGAACCAACAAATTTCAATTCAGAATATGGTATAGGATTTTTTTTATTATTTCTTTTGCCTTTAACATATAAAAGTTTTACATACTTAATCTTTATCATTGAGTTATATATATATATATATGATTTGAATAGTTCTAATTTATTTTATTAAAGGTGACATTGATACTTATAACTTAATTGTTCTTTATTTATTTGAGAGAATCAAATCCACTCATGGACTTCAAACTTGTGTGACTATGTTGCTCAATTAACACAATATGGCATTATTAATACCTTTCACTTGTTCAATTTTTTTTAGGGAAAAATACAAAAAATGGTTATGTAGTTTAGCGTTTTTGCACTTAAGTGACTGTGAGTTTTTTGTGACAAAAAAGTATCATGTGATTTAATTTTCTTACATCTTTACTACCTTAGAAACTAATCTTTTTAGATTTTTATTATTTAATATTAGTATAATATTCATTTTCAAGAACAATA
The DNA here is from genome assembly GCF_019578655.1 of Ricinus communis. NCBI lineage: Eukaryota > Viridiplantae > Streptophyta > Magnoliopsida > Malpighiales > Euphorbiaceae > Ricinus > Ricinus communis. Next base: position 34,388,162 of record NC_063256.1, on the reverse strand, counting down.
TCACTTATTAAGTGATGTAGTATATAACTAACTAATTGAATTCGTGTTAAATAAAATTAATATATAAATTTTAATTTTATTAGGAATAAACAAAGATGATTTCTAAAATAAAATTATAATATTTTTAAAAGTATTATAATAGTTGATTTAATAGTAAATCACTAATAAATAATTTTATTATTAAAAATGAATATTATACTAATATTAAATTTTAAAAATCTAAAAATATTAATTTGTAAGTAGTAAAAATGTAAGAAAACCAAATCACAAGGTATTTCTTTGTCACAAAAGAAAAAAAAATCAGTCTCTAAGTGCAAAAACACCTAACTATAAAGTATGTTTTTGTACTTTTTTATTTTTTTTATTCTATACCGTTTTAAGTTTTTATATACTTTTATTTCTTTTGAAGAAAGGAGATGAGTTTATTTTTTATGACAAGTACTGGGGCTATAATTGGAGATACCATTATTTCTGGTACAGAAGTTCCTATAAAAATGGGAAATGCCCTACCTTTGAGTGCGGTTTGAACTATTGATTTACGTAATTGGAAGTAACCAATTAGGTTTACAACGAAACCTAGAAATCGATCACTGATCCAAATTGAGTACCTCTACAGGATAGACCTCAACAGAAAACTGAAGAGTAACGGCAGCAAGTGATTGAGTTCAGTAGTTCCTCATAGAAAATTATTGACTATGTTTATTTTGAATTTGTCATGAGACACCTAAAGCTAAAATATATCATTTTAGCCCAAAAGAAATTGCATTCTTATTTCTTAATCAATTGGTATTAAGTTCTTATGCAACACATTTTCATTCAGGTAATGGATGAAGCAAGAATTGAAGAAATTTTCTTTTTGGATTAAATGGAAAATATACTTTTACTTAGAAGAGTTCAACTCCATTTTTTATGTAATGAAGATGAAGTACAATTAATGAGATTGATTCGAACTTGATAGATTATATAGTTTTTTTTATTATATATGAATTTCCGATCTTTTATTTTATTGTTCTGAAAGTTACTATATAATTGTAGTTAAGGTAAAGTAGATTAGATAATATAAACTTATTCAAATAAATTGATATTAAATTTAATTTACCATATTTAATTAAGTTAATATTTAAATAAAGATTAAGGAGACTAGATATATATATTTAGTTCATTCTAGAATGTTGTTTACAAATAAGTCTTCCGAGAAAAACATGTACAGAGTGAAAGAACAAGTTAGAATGCTATATTGATTTGATTTAGTGTCGAAACAACAAAATAAAGCATGATATACTGAACATTGCATGATATATTAATATAATGATATTTTTAAATAATGAATTAAAATAGAAAAATCAAGTATTAAAACTAGAAAAAAATAAAATAGAATAGAAGGTATTAAAATAAAATTATCATAAAAATTAAATAAATTAACAAGAATACTATTAAAGTTATTTTTTCAATTATATTTATAAAGTTCAATCATGCCACATATCTTAATAGCAGAAAAAAAAAAGTAAAGAAAATGTAATAAAAAAAATGTGTTTAGCATTTGAAAATCAAAGTAATTTAGAGTCGATTAGTGGAATCATTTTAAAAACTTTGAGGATTAAATTGTAGAAAAATAGAAATAAAAGTTCTTGATTGCAATATGAATTTAACTTTTAGAATATTAATGTGATTATTGAAGAAGAGAAAGATAAGATAGGATTCTACTATCATTAAAGAAAGGCGGCTTCTTGTTATTTATGAGGAAACCTCCAAAGTTGAAACCAACGTCAGTTTTTTTTCTCTCAATATATATAATAGAAACATTTTAACAAGTGTTATTATTTTGTTATTTAGGTATATTTTTTTATATGTGCCGTTTTCGTTTGAGAGTCAAGTTGATTTATAATTCTATAGTTGTTTTGTTTTATTTCTTAATTTATAAGATATTATGTTATTATTAAATACTAATTCTAGTTTCTGAAAATAATATTTTAATTATATTTGTAATGTTATATTTAATTATTATTTAATATCTTTTATTATTTATAATAATCTATATTTCATAAAATAGGATTTTAAATTATATTTGTAATATAATTAACTACTAAATTGGTTTTTTAACTATATAATAACTTTTTAATCTTTATGATAGGATCAATTATCTTTATAGACTTAATTTTATGCAGAATCAAAATAGTTAATAAATATTTTTAAAATAATTATCTTATTATATTAAAAATATCTAAAAATATTTAAATTAATATTATTTTTTAAAATAGAATAAATAACTATAAAATATTAAAATTTATGTTAAAATTTGTATATGCATGTTTTATTTTATTATTTATAATTATAATTATAATATCAGTTGGACAACTAATTTTTATAATAATGCTAGTTGATATTCTCAATTAATTTTTTATTTGTCTGGGTTTCACTCATTTTACATTTTTAATACGAAATTATGTTACTTGCTCATATTTTATATTTAAAAGTCATATATATATATATATATATATATGCATTGTAATAGAATTCTCAATATTATATAATCATGTATCACGTTTTAGAAAATAATAGTATTTTAAAATACTTTTAAGTATATTTCTTAATCAAATGTCTAGTAAGTTTAGATTTTTTTTATTAATGCAATCATATAAGGATAACTTTATATATATACTATTAAATATAAACAACTCTATTAAGATTTCAACATTAACTACAAAATAAATTTTTAAAAATATTACAAGAATATTAAATTATATGACCAAGTAAGATAAAATCTATCATTAAGGTTATTCTAGCATGGTTGATTATTATATTCGGCCAACACATATGCGATATATAAAATGGATACCTTGCTAAAGATACTCATGCGATATATCCAAAATCCTTCCCTTGAAAGGAGATCATAGAACCTTTTAATTAAGTTTGCTAATTAGATAATTTTTATTAATTAATTTTAAGTATAAGTCTCCAATTCAATTATGATTTCATCATTAGTTATTTAATAAAATTTTTTGAAATAATATTACAAAAAATTAAATTATATTACTATATTATTATTTATTATAATTATACATATAATTTTTACTAAATTTAATATAGATAAAGAGTTTTAGGTGAATATTACTAATTATTTCTTATAATAGAAATAATATTATTATTTAATATGTAATTATGTTTCGTTTGTAATAATAATAATTAGATTTAGAATTCATTATAAAACCATTAGATTTATTGATTTAACTATTACATGATCCCAAAACATGCATCGAAATAAATTGGTCACCAAATTAGATTGAAATTTCTTTATTCAACCAGATACATAGAGGAAAAAGAAAGAAAGAAAAAGAAAGACTTGAGATTAGCATCACCAAATTAGATTATAAAAGATGTTAGTAATTATCTTTTATTTTTCTTGTATTCAATTTACGATGTTATATCTTATTGATGTATTATCTTTGGTGTGCATAAAAGCTTGAGACAGATTTAGTAAAAGAGAAAGATCCTTCTCTATAACACCATTAGCCATGACACAAAATTATATACTAACATGAAAAGACTTTTTTTTTTTACCTCTTGAGTGCAAATTAGACTTAAGCAATTATATTGCATTCATTATAAGTGTGTAAGTATCTATTTTTCGAGTCTAGATATTGAGGAAATTGTAAAATACCCGATGATAAAATTTGTTATTCCTCTCGAGTATCATAGAGTTGAAAAAAAATTCAAATCCTAATAAGGGCTACAAGTAATTAAGCTAAACATTGTCTCTCAAAATTAAATTGGACTAAATTGACCAAAAAAATTAAGTTTTGAGTCAAAATCAGCTAAATTGTAAGTACACGTTAAATTGCAGAAAGTCCAAAAATTAGCCAACTTAGAGCCAATCAGCCCTGCAGACAGTCGATCGGTTGTGCACGGAGTCGACCAGCTCTATATAGTACTAATTGGCCTAAAACTTGGATTTTCACGTCCATTTTCTGATTTTATTGATAATTATCTAGCTTTTAATTATTTATGTTTAAATAAATCTTTATTGATAATTATCCTAAATATTTTAAATCTATATTTATCGATTAAAAAAGGATTTTGATAAATCCCTTTAATTATGAATAATTCTTTGGAATTGTCGATAATTAAAGGGATGATTATCCTAACCTCTAGGATTTCCTCACTTTCTCTATAAATAGGAAAGGAAACCCTAGGCCAGAAGATTTGCAATTCTTGGTAGACGGGACGACTGGTAAGTTTTGAACGTACTGAGATTTGGAAAAGAAAACACTAATCCAGCAAACATTTTGGATCAACCTCCTCCTCCACTCTTGAGACTCGAGGATCTGCACAATACAGTGAGAACCTGAGAGTTTTCTAAACTCAATAATTGCATCATCTATTATTTTCTTCTATTCTATGATTTCTGTGTTTTAGTAACATGTTTAGGGTTTTATATCTCACATGATTAGATTCAAGTTTGCCATGATGTTTTATTGAACTATTGTTATTTTCACTAGATATACATACTAGGATTTTGAATTTGATGACTATTGCATGATTGCATGTTAGATCTAAGTCTTTTCCATGATTCATATTAGAATTGCATGATTAGGATTGAAAAGAATATCGTTCGCTATAAGTTTTGATTAAGTTGCTATATTTACTTTAGTATATGTTTAAATCTGCTATTGAGTTAGTTATCTATTGTTCATCTGTTTAAAATCTATTGATGTGATTTTTTATCCTAGAAATTAGTTTATCTATTTATTTTGTCTCCTTTTCTCATATATTAATCATTTACAGTAAAACCTCTCTATAGTCATATATGTCACGACCCCACCCGTGGGCCCGTGACCGGCACTAGGGAATGGGTAGGCTTAAGGCCACCGAAACCCGTAGTAAGCCTGACACTCACTGATTTAAACAAATCTCATCTCAAATTAATATTATTAAAACCACAAATCATCTTAATAGTTACACTTTACAAAAATTACTTCGGTCTACCAGAAAAACTAGACGAGACCCGAAGCTCAGAAAATTTACAACTGATACATCTGCTAATTACTACTGCGGAGAATCTAAGATTTACCAATTTACATACCAAATCAGATACGTCACCCGATGATGAAGGAGTCGGGTTACTGAATAAGAGTCGCGAGAGAACTAACAGTCACGAATCTGAAAAACAATAAATGGAGACTGTCAGTCTCGAGAGTGAGTTAAAATCAAATAATCTAGGGACTATTGCTTCTTCTCAAAAAACATAGATTATTCAAATCAGTATATCAAACCATACTGTAATCGTACCCTACTATTTCCTTCACATAAAATATTAATCATTCGAATCAAAATATCAACCATGCACGTAAATACAAATCACATTATAATCAAATACCATAATAAATAAATAAATAAAAATATATATTTACTTTTACGAGTGGCTCGGTAGAACCCTAAACCCCAAATTCTAGTAGCCTTTCGGCTCTCTTAATCCAACAGGTCTGGCGCCCAGAGAGCAAGCTCGATCAGGGTCCTTACCTCCAGCCTGAACACTTGAATTCCAAATAAGCCGGCGCCCAGAGAGCAAGCTCGATCAGGGACCTTAACTCCGGCAATCAACTGAACTCAGCCCAGAGAGCAATGCTCGATCAGGGCAAACAAATCCATAATAACCTTATGTCCATGTTCATTCTGGGGTGCGCTGATGTAACCCATCAGGCGGCATGTTCTACAAGCCACGTTTCCCAAGACATAATCATCCATTTAATAAATATCATTGTATAATGAAGTCATTCAACCATATCAAATTAATGATTAACAATTAAGAGTAAAACATCAGGCAGCTCAGGTGGAAAACTGATGATATTTGGAATTATTATAACATTACTATAATAATACTTATATTACCTTTAATAATTAGTAATTCAGTGAAATTATTTACGTTGCGAAACTAATAACCATATTAAGCATGAACTTTCAAAATAGCATATTAAAATCAAACTTAGCAATAGCGCAATGATTAAATGACTTTAACTCACAGGATTGGCGACCTCCTAGCTCTGCTCCGGTGCCTCGGTAGGAGCGAGCCGAACAAACTGACAATCTAGTCACGGAAAACAATTTATCAATACGCTGAGACAATTACAATAGATCCTAGGTCTAGACTCCTAGGACTGACTGTCTAAGAATCTCGACTCGGGAACTACCGAAAATTCGGCAGAACCTCCCCTACAACACGAACATTACCCCCCGTAAAAACGGGTCCAGGACCTGCCAGAAGAACACTCCAAATATCCAACAATTAAAACAACGGGAGTCGGGTCCCCAAACTTCACTATTTCCCGACTCCGCCACACAGCACAAAACACAAGGCAGGCAACTGACAGACAATTATTTTTTGACCCACAAATACCATCAAATACACAATATAAACCAAAAGACACAATTAAACTAAGAATTTCTAAAAAATGACGGGCTAAAGAAAATTACCAAGACGCTCGGTCGCTCGGTCGACGATCCGAACACACCATCGGACTCACAACGACGCGCTGATGACGATCCCCGCTTTCGATTTTCCGATCTGACACCCGACCATCCGGAGAAATTTGCGGACGATCTCGACCGTCGATTCACAAACGAAGCCCGATCGCCACGAAACCGGTGCCATCGCGAAGCTTGAGCTGAGGAGAGTCGGGATACATCCTCCGATCGTCCCTCCTCCGCCGGATCTCGCCGGAAAAGCTGAAAAACGCCGGCTGCCACCATTTTCTCTCTCCACCGGATCTTCCGTCTCCGGCCACCACAGGCGTCGCCGCTGCTACCAAAAGAAAGCTCTCGCCGAGAGGAGCCGATCGCCACCCAACTCGGCCGCCAACAACGCCGGAAACGGCCGGAAACACGCCTGGAAGCCGCTGCCACACGCGCGATTCCCGCCGCCGCTGGAGCTGCTGCTGCCGTCGCCGCTGCGCTCGCCAGCGCACGCCGCTCCGTCGGCCAACGCTCCACGCCTTCGACGGTCGCCGCCGACGCCTGCAACTTCCCCTTCTCTCTCTTCCCGACGCCGCACTCTCTCTCTGTCTCCTCCTTTCTTCTTCCCCGACTTCTTTTTCTTTCAATATCGACATTAGGCCCCCGAACTTTTCCTTATTACAATTTGGTCCCTCAACTTTCTTAATTACTTAAAATTCCATCCTGCAGAATTTAAATTTGACCCCCAAACTTCTTTTTAGCCTATCAATTAAGCCCTTAACTATTTAATTTGGGCCAAAACCGAATTATTGAAAATACACAATTACAAAAATACCCCTGACCGACATATTTATTTACGAAAATACCAAATTCACAAATTTCCATTGAAACCCCATAAAAATAACATTATACTTTTAATCCTTATTCCAAAATAATCCTCCAATTAAATCCTACACACAATTAAATTAAATAATCAATTTCCAACTCAAAATTTAATACTACTAATCAATTATAATACCAATTTTCCCAAAATTCTTTTATAAAAACATCTTTTATAATTTCTATCATAATTTTCCAATATATAATTTTACTTATATAAATATGCATTTGGAAAAATTTGAATAACCAAAATATAATCATTTTAAATTAAACCCAATAATAATGAGGCTAAAATTAACTTAAATAAAGACTCATTATTAAATATATAAAAATTCCGGGTGTTACAATATATTTGGGACTAAATAAAATTTATGATTATGATGAGGTTATAACTTAATAGAGATTTGAATACTAAAATTTTTCTTTGGACTTAATACTTAATCTTGTTGGTGAATTGATAGAAACCAGAAATAAGATAAGTAAATATCTTGTCATATTATACAAATAAAATTGAGGAGACAAAACAATACTACAGTAAGATAAAATATAACATAATATATATTCTTAACGTTTTATATATATATATAACTATATAGAGGAATATTTTCTTAAGATGGGACTTACAAAATTTATAACTTACCTAAATTGAGACTGTAATTTTTTTTTTATCTCTATGAAGAGGTTATTCCTATATAGAATATCATTATAGATATGTTTTACTGTATTTTGTATTTTTATGGGATGTTCTAGAGAATCTATTTGATCAAAAGCTCGAATTGTCTGGAAATCAGCCTTAGAGCCGATCGACTGTTTGTTTCGTGATCATCTGATTTTGACAGTTTTTAGAGAATTCTTGCTCGATGATTGGATTTCGCCCATTTTACCTTTTTTATTCATTTTTTTATTAGTTTTTGCCTATTTTTATTTCTTAGGGATGTAATTTTTTTATTTTTCTTATTTTTTGCTTTTTTAGCTTTTCTATATCTGTAATCTGTAAATAGTGGACAAATATTCATATGATTGCTAATAAAAATATAATTTATATAGACTTAGGTTTTAAAATTTAGACTTTGGCATGCAATCTGTAGTCCATTAGGATCAAAAGGCTGGTAAACTTAGACTCTATAATAAACTTGGGCTAGACTACGTGGGCCTTTGATGCATGTAATTAAGTAGCTAATTAGAGTAAGTAATAGGTGAGGGTTGGGTTAGACTTAAATAAAATTGGTTAGAATTAGGTGGACCTTTGCCATGTTGTATTGATTATATATAAAAATATTTTGTCGGAATGGATTATTTAACTAATAAGATTAAAGGTAGGAATGCACAATTAAGGAAGTTGGTTTTTAGATCCATCTCTGGATGTGGTGATGCTTTCTTAAGGAATCTAATTATGCCATGTAAGTAGTAAAAGTGCCTTGATGATTTACCTAGATGGCGACTCCCTTTCTCCATGCTAGTCTTTGTGACTAGTTAGCCTATTTCTAATTATATTTAAAGGCCTTGCAGTACCGTAGTTGCTAAGAACACTTAGGTGCATGCCCAAAATTGCCATCCACACTAGCAACACCATTGGGGATAAGAGAAACTGATTTCAATGTATTTTTACCTTTAATTTTATCACTTAATAGTCTATTCTTACATCACTATACCATTTTAATACATTATGCACATTAGTCTTTATAGCCCCAATAGCATCGGTTAGTAGTTCTTTGGCTCTACTTGAACCTTGAAATACAACACTGACTAACCATTGCTCACAAATACAAGTAAATTTCATTTGCCGCACAGACCCTTAAATGGGGAGACGAGCAAAGGAAGGATATTTGATTTGTGGGAGCCTTTATCCTAATCTGAGAATCAGCCCATGGTAATGATAGTAGAAATCTCCACTAGGTATCCAATTACTTGTTGTTTGAGATATTTTCCCTTATAAGAGTTTGAAGCCCATATCTTGAAAGGCATTAGCCCAAAATATATAAGCATTGCTCTTATATTGGAAAATATCACCTTGTATGTTTACTGCTTTAAGAGTTATTAGTATGTATGTCGATACTTACTATCCCATGTTGATAGTAATCCAATACTAGAAATCTTAGGAAAGAAAGACTCACCTCGAACTATGTGTGGGAGTAATAAGGTTGGGAGAAATGATTGTGTAATGCCTTTATATATTTTTTGTCTTTAATGTATTTGCTAACATGTTGATTTCATGTACATCATATGCAAATCATGCATTGAACATGTCATTATACTAACTCCTTGCTTTGAAGCGATTTTAGATTCATCACCTTTGGTTTGGAAGAGGCAGGGGGTAGCAAGATAGAAAGGATATCAGGAGGACCCATTTCACTAACAATCGAGGCAATACTAGATAAAAGCCCAAGAAGTCCATTACTTTTGAGTAGCAATTCTTAATCTGTGATCAAGATGGCCCACGCGTAAGACTTTGATGCTATTAAGACTGCAATCATGACTGACCTAAGGATTATGATCCAAGAGGAACTCCAACAAGCTTTGGCTGAGATTGTTGAGAAATAGACTATCTAAAGAACTACTATTACCTCTACAATATCTAAAGAACTACTATTACCTCTACAACCATTACTACTGCTTCTCATGGTGAGCACATCTGGAATTTAGATGACTACATGTTAGAACAAGCTAAGAAAGAGTCTGTTATAGTTGCAAAGGCTGTTGTGGAATTTGAGATTGTGCATAAACTCATTATAAGACCAAATAAGATGCAAGATATGCAAAAGGATCAAGATTTCGATTCAACCTATGATTTTGATGAACTGATGTTGATTGGAGAAGAAAAGTTACCTCCTAAATCTTACATGCTTGAAATGCAGAAGTTCAATGGAACTGGAGATCTAAAAGTGTACTTGAAGCAATATGCTACTACCATATGAGTACTACTAATTTGGCTAGGACCAAAATTATTAAGCTATTTACTTTCATTAGAAGGCTAACTATGAATTGATACCATGAGTTATAAAGGTCTATCAAGTCTGATCTTCATAGTTTCCCATCTACCCTCAGCTCTAGCATTTTTAATTTTGTAAGCCATCATCATACAAGTCCACAGAGGTTTTCGAGGTTCATCATTTGTAGCTTTTCCACCCAAGATGGGAGAACATTTCCAATTAGATAATTTTCAAAAGGTTTGTTCTTCATTAACCCTGCTTTATTTCTCCATCTAGTCAAGAAATCAAAAAAGACTCATTAGGCTTTTCTTTTATTAATTTCAAATCCCCCATAGATACTTTTAAGTAACATTATAGTCATATTGTTGTACAAAAGCATCATAAAGCTTTTACTCACCATCTAAAGATGATAAAACTTCACAAGATTCAGTTGTTGATCTATTTTAAGATAATGGCATGGTTTTGCTTCCGGGATCAATGATATAACTCCGGTTTTGATTATTTATAATATTTATCTTAATTGTATTCTGCATTACAATGATTATTACATTAGTATATTTGACCTTAATTCTATTTGAGTTAGTTTATTTAATCTAAGCACAAATAGTGATTCTATATATATTTCTATGGCATATGATATAGTTGTTGAAGAGAGAAAAATCTAGAGAATGAAAAAAGAAAGAGAAAAAAAAAAGAAAAAGGAGATATTATTTGATACATAAGATTGAATTCAAAGTAGTGGGATTATTCATCATACTTGGGGCAAAAAAAGAAGGCCAATTTCATTCCCCATTACATTAATTACAACCATCATAGATAGAAGATATTAAAAAATGGTGCTCTAATCCTGAAACATGCAAGACTCGTTATATTTAACTCAAAGAAATTTAGATTGAGTTGAAAACTTCCATATTAAAGAAAGAAAAGATTATGCTCGAAGATACTCAAATCTCAAGGGTAATAAATTTATAAGTCAACCTAGACCGTTTCAGATACTATCTTTTTTAGAAGAAAAAAAAAAGAAGAAAAATTCTGTTAATTAGAAGACCTGTATGGGCTAGTCAGGCAAAATTTAACGAAATAAGGTGAGAAAAATAGTTGACTAGAAAATCTGAAAGGACTTGTTAATAACAAGAGAGCTATTATTTGAAATAGAAAATGTACATGTTATGTCCTTATTAAATAATAAAATTTGATTGGAAATTTTTAAACTTACACATTAATCTTTAATACTTGCGCACTACCAGAAGGAAAAACAAAATAAGAAGAAGAATCTAATAAGGTCTAATATAAGCAAAATTATTTTCTTTAGCTCTCTTGGAGAACAACCCAAGAATTGTAGCACACAAGTCTCCAATAGTCTTGACATCATGCATAAAGCCAAAGTCTTTCAATATTTATTTGAAGAAATTTTATCTCAGAAAAAGTCTTGAGAATTAGTAGAATCATTTTCAAGAATTGATAAAAAAGATTGCAAGTACTCTAGTTCACATTTCTCACGTAACCAAATCTAGAAAAAAAAAAAGAAGAGAAAAGTCTGCTAGGTCAAAAAGCTGAAAGGACGGCTTAAGCAAAAGTTAAGGCATAAAGAGATTTAAAAAAAAACAGAGAGAAAACCTGCTAAGTCGAAAACTCAAAAAGGCGGTTTAGGCAAAATTTAAGACAAAAAGAAAAAGAAAAGAAAAAACCTGCTAAGTTAAAAACCTAGAAAGGATGCTTACACAAAAATCAATATATAAGAAAAGAAAAGATTTAGCTGTTATCTGCATGGATTATGGAAAAAGCACAACTGTCAATACAACCCAAGACAAAGTGATTCAATCCTTGCATGCTTGAGTTATCTCTAAATCCATGCTTCTCGTGGTCACCATGACCTTTAAGTCTCTAAAATGCATCATCTTCTTCATCTCTTTCTATCAACCATCATGCTCCACGCCCTGTGACCAAATAGTAGACCGACTTGTCAAAGCATCAATCTTTTGCTAATGAGCATCAAAATGCCTCTATCCAAACTAAAAGATGATTTTTAGGAATGCATTATATGCCATACAAAACATGCATATCACGCATCTTCACTACCTTCACTTAATGTAAACTTTATAGACTTATGTACGCCACTAACTTGTAACAGAAAAATGAAGAAAAGTTTAAAAGAAAGAAAATGCTCAGTCTACACTCAAGTTTACTTTCCGAAGTAAAGATTATCAAGTTTACCTTTCAAAGTGGAAGATCGTCAATTTATATTCCGAAGCAGAATATCATTTTCTTGAAATGGAATACAATCAATGGAAGATTATCAGTTTACCTCTTGAAGCGGAAGCTCACCAGCCTATTTTTTTGAAAGTAGAGAATTGGTTTAAGTTCCAAAGAACCAACACACATCCCAAAAATGGAAGTTAGCTTAAAAAAGGAACTAATTACCAATGTTGACAATCGAAAGTAGGAAAGCTACTACATCATACCCCAAAGCGAAAATCACGACTCTTTACTCCTCGAAGTAGAATGCAACTAGAAAACTTCAAACAATTAGTGCCAGAAAAGTCGTAGGGAAGTCTCTATATATATTTATCTTGAGGGGCGATCTTTAAAATATGACAGGCGTAGTCCCTAAATCAAAGCCAGAAGGAAATCTCTATATACATTTATCTTGAAAGGTGATTTGCAAGATGTGATGGGCATAGAACCTAAATAAAAGCTGGAGGAAAGTCTTTACATACATCTATCTTGAGGGGTGGTCTACAAGATGTAACGGGCATGGTCCCTAAATCAAGAACATATAATTATCCTGAGGGATGATTTTCAAGATGTGACAGGCGTGATCCCTAAATCAAAAGCATAAATTTATCTTGAGGGGTAGTCTTTAAGATGTGATGAGTGTGGCCCCTAAATCAAAAGCACACAATTATATAGAGGGGTGGGCTTCAAGATGTGACGAGCATGGTCCCTAAATCAAGAGCATACATTTATCTTTAAAAGTGGTCTTCAAGATATGACGGGCGTTGTACCTAAATCAAAAGCCAAAAGGAAGTCTCTGAATAAAATTATCTCAGAGGGTGGTCTACGAGATGCCATGAGCCTATGAAGTATAGCTTTTACAACACTTATATCATTTTACTGTATTCTTGATATTTATGATTGTCTCAATTTATTTATCCATGAATACGTTTATAAATCTTGAAAAACTCGAGGCCAACTATTCATTTTTCAAATCTAAATATCGAGGAAATTGTAAAAGAACTCGATGATGAAAGTTGTTGTTCCTCCCGAGTCTCACGAAGTTGAGGAAAGTCAAAATTCTAATTAGCGCTACGAGTAATTGAGCTAAATATTTTTTTTTTAAATCAAATTGGACTAAATTAATTAAAAATATTAAATTTCAAGGTCAAAATGAGACAAATTGCAAAATACATGGGTAAAATCACAAAGCCAACCTAGAACCACTAGTTTTATAAGTTATTATTAATATTAGCTTGGCAGATTGGAATAGACTTTTCTAATTATGCAATAATGTAGTAGTTGGATATAAGTATAATAGAATTTTAGTGATTTTTATTTTTTGGTGTATATATATATTAATTACAGTCCAATTAATTTAAGCTAAAAAATATATGCTTTTATTATTTAAAATAAAAAATCTCCAAATCATTTCTGTCTCATTCCATACCAAGTCGTCTCATTAGATTGTATATACCGAACCATTCTGAAAAATCAGTAGATTTTGTTATTATGGTACGGGTGCCGGTGATTTGAATTTCAAATCTCTAAAATTGAATTCGGTTCTAGAGATTTTTTAATTTTCAAATTTTTCTATGTATGCTCACCTCTACCCTTAAATACTGGCACTTCAAGGCCCAGATTTGATACAACCCAGAACTCCTTCGCCACTAGCAATTTATGCCATGCACCCTGGTCCACTTTGCTGTGTGGTTTAGAGGTAGGACACGTGCGGGACACAGTCGCACTACTTTAGGTTTTTTTCTTAAATTTAAGATTTTAATAAAATAAATTTTAAAAATTAATATTATGTAATTTAAAATTATATATTAAGTAAATATTTTTATATTTATAAATATTAATTTTTACCTATGTAATTGTCATAATTATTTTAATTTTAAATAATAATATAAATTGAATTTATAGATAAAATTAATTAGAATTTTGATTATTTTTAATATTTTTACAAATAATAATAAACTAAATATTTTTAATATCTTAATTTTCTTATATACAACTTTAAATTTTATGTGTTAAAAATAAATACATAAGTCAAATGTGTCAAAATACAGTAACATGCAAAAAAATGTTATTTACTCAAAGTTCAATATATATGATAAAAATGCTAAACTTCTAAGCAATCTGACCTGCAAAAAAACTAAGCAATTTCCAAGCCTATAAAGCCACTTTCCTTACCAGAGTAATGCTTAGAGAAGACTCAAACCAACCTTTCTGGAAAGAAAAATTCTTAGCTGGTTTATCTAAAATATTAAGCGAAAGAGTTAGGAATACTATCAGAGAAGCCCATAATGGCCAAATTCCTTATGATCTCTATACTTATGGCGAATTAGTTAGCTTTACTCAGAAAGAAGGACTAAAAATTTGCCATGATCTTAAACTTCAAAGACAGCTCAAATGGAAAATGAAGAAAACTAGACAAGAACTAGGTAGCTTTTGTAACCAGTTTGAGTATAATCCCATAGAACATTCCCCCGCCTGCAAAGGAAAATACAGAGAAGATTTTTCTAAACCTTATAAGAAAAAACGTTTTCACAAAAGCAGGAAGGTGCCAAATAACAGAGAGAATTTTTACAAAAGGCCATCCTCTTCAAATTTCGCAAAACAAAGTCTCAAAAAAAATTTTAGCAAAATTACTTGTTACAAATGTGGCAAAAAAAGACACACTTTAAAGTATTGTAAGTTTTCTAAAAACTTCAAGAGCTCAAAATAGAAGAAGAAATTTTGAGTAAAATTTCAGCTCTTCTAGTTGAAACCTCTGAATCAGAATATTCCAATGAAGAGGAAGAATTCCAAATTGATGAGATTAAAACCTCATCCAAATACTCTGAATCAGATTTGGATGAGATCCCAAAAAATATTAATATGCTCACTAGGCAACAAGAAGCTCTTCTTGAAGCTGTCAAGCATCCTCTAGAAACATAAAGAAAAAGATTATAAATACATCGACATAGGCCTTGTCCAGGTAGGAATAAAACCCCTTACCAGAGAAGGTTTAGATACTTCCATCTTAGCAGTCCTTAGAGATAATAGGTTTACAAATTTTTATGATTCTTTATTAGGTACTGTCGAGTCAAGTCTTAACAAAAGACCTATTAGTTTCAATTATTTTTCAAATATTATAATTTCTTTTGTAATATTTGGAAAACAAATGAAACTAATAGGTCCTTTGTTAAGACTTGACTCGTCATCTGTTGTAAGAGACCAAGAATGTTGTACTCTGACATTCCCTCTATATTCCATTCATGATGGAGGAGGCATTGAACCTAGATTAGGTAAGGACATTATTTATATTTTCTATACTTGAATCAGGGGCAGTATTCCTAGGAGTATGCCAAGTTAATCTAGGGGCTTGCCATCCCAATCTACTAATTTGAGAGGGTTTTTCAGTGACACTTTCTTTTTGGAGTTCTTGGATAGAGGAAGAGGATGCTTTTGCCTTTTTCCTTTTTCCAAAATCATAGTAAGATTGTAGGTGTTCTTCCTAGAAGAAGAGATGAGGGTTTCGGTTTTCAAAATTTCTTTCAAAACTTGTTTTTGTATGTGGGGGTCATTAATATGCTTAATAGCTTCAAGAAAAACTTCTTGTTGCCTAGTGAGCATATTTATATTTTTTGGAATCTCATCCAAATTTGATTCAGAGTATTCGGATGAGGTTTTAATCTAATCAATTTGGAATTCTTCCTCTTCATTGAAAAATTCTGATTCAGAGGTTTCAACTAGAAGAGCTGAAATTTTACTCAAAATTTCTTCTTCTATTTGGAGCTCCTGAAGTTTTTTAAAAAACTTACTTTGAAGTGTGTCCTCTTTTGCCACATTTGTAACAAGTAATTTTGCTAAAATCTTTTTTAGGACTTTGTTTTGTGAAATTTGAAGAGGATGGCCTTTTGTAAAAATTCTCTCTGTTTTTCGGCACCTTTCTGCTTTTGTGAAAATATTTTTTCTTATAAGGTTTAGAAAAATCTTCTCTGCATTTTCCTTTGCAGGCGGGGGAAGGTTCTATGTGATTATACTCAAACTGGTTACAAAAGCTACCTAGTTCTTGTCTAGTTTTCTTCATTTCCCATTTGAGCTATCTTTGAAGTTTAAGATTATGGCAAATTCTTAGTCCTTCTTTCTGAGTAAGGCTAACTAATTCGCCATAAGGGATTTGGCCATTGTGGGCTTCTCTGATAGTATTTCTAACTTTTTCGCCTAGTATTTTAGGTAAACCAGCTAAGAATTTTTCTTTCCAGAAAGGTTGGTTTGAGTCTTCTCTAAGCATTACTCTGATAAGGAAAGTATCTTTATAGGCTTGGAAATTGCTTTGTTTTTTGCAGGTCAGATTGCTGAGAAGTTCAGCATTCTTATCTTTGAGATGAGATGGGTCTCCTATGAAATGGAGGGAAATCGTAAGAATTAAGGTTAAGACCGCATCCTTAATAGGATTTTCTAGCTCATCTAAGATGGGGCCTCCCATTGGTATCAGAGCCAACATAATTCCTAGGAAGAGCAGGTTGTTTGCATATAAGAGATTTTAGAATCATTTTAAACTACATCATATCTTTGTTGAACAAACTTGTTCATTTATGCACAGTAGTAAGACCCGTTTTAGATATAAGGGCAGTAAAACTGGTGGCTTGGTTCATGTTTGTTTAGAAAGTTATTTTGATTTATTTTAAAATGAATTTAGAACCACTTTTCTGTAGATCGTCTTTTTTTTCAAACTCTTCTACCTCTGAGTCTTCAAGATCTAAAGGTTTAGTAAATAGTAAGGAAATCACTATTGAAGATTTTACAAAGCATATTGATGATTGGGAAATACCCAAGATTCAAAAGAAGCAAATCTATGAGTTTTCAAAGTTTCCTATCTTCAAAACAGATTTTACTATCAAAACTGAAGAAAGAGATATCCAAATTTCAAAGCCTTTTGAAGAAATCTATCTTCTAAATCCAAAAACCCTCCAGAAACATAAAGAAAAAGATTATAAATACATCCACATAGGCCTTGTCCAGGTAGAAATAAAACCCCTTACTAGAGAAGGTTTAGATACTAGGTTTACAAATTTTTATGATTCTTTATTAGGTACTGTCAAGTCAAGTCTTAATAAAGGACCTATTAGTTTCAATTGTTTTCCAAATATTACAATTTCTTTAAATGACAAAAATATTTTAAAGAGTATTGTTCCCCAGATAAAAACACATAATTACAAAATTCTTGAAGGGTCTATCTTGATAGCTTTGATTTTCAAAATACATTACAAAGCCATGATTTCTGCCTTTGGTTCGAAATACAAACTTCACTCACCAAAAGGAGAAACCTTATTCCTCCAAACAGACCTTTCTAAAGCCAATGCAACAATTCCAAAAACTATTCAATGGAAAGATATCACTCTTCCAGAAGAATGGATCCTTGAAGGAGCAACCCAACCTGAATTACCCAAGCAGACAGAACCAAACACCAATCTCAGAAACATAACCCAGTTTCTAGATGGGAAAGTAAAGCTCACGTTCAACAGAAAATCAACTTCTTCTAGATTTTCTGATGACAGTTCTTGAATTTCAACCATAGATATTAGAAGGGTATCAAATATACCTTCTGTTATCTATGTCCCTTACAAAGAACCAATTTCATCATAAATATTACCGAGATTTTCAACATCAGATTTACCAAGCTCAACTACTACATTACAAAATGTTGATTACCAAAGCAATGTCCCTAGACCTGTTTACAATGAATCGAAGAAAGATGATGATGTAAAGTCCATCTCTACCCCCTCTTCACCATCACCATCGGCAATAACCTAAAATCTAGAAGCAGAAATCAACATGATTTCAAAAGATTTTTAAATTAGTAAAAAAAATTTACATGAATTTTTCTATTCACAGAAAAACCATTCTAAAAAGCTTTGGTTTTTTTAAGAATTTTTTACAAGAAAAAGATAGTACCCAAAAAATATACTATGAATTTTGCATGCAAAATAAGATCCAAATCACATTTTTTTATTGGTTTCAGATTTATTGCAAAGAAAATAGTATCTCATATCCTTTCAAAGATAAACTCATTAGTCCAGTTATCATTAGGAATAAAGCCCCAGAATGGAAGGTCGGAGAAAACCAAACCATCCAGTCTAAACATCCTCCTCTGAGGAAGATAATCATTCCTTATGGAGAAAATAAAATCGAAGCCGCATCTTACAAATTAGTAGGAGAGTAGTTTAAGAAAAATATCAAAAATATTGTTCAACAGAATAATTTTTCAAATACCTATCTTAACACAATAGGAAAACAGTTGGTTAGGATAGAAAGCCAAATTCAGAAACCTACTACAGTCTTAACCTCTATAATCTCCAATACTGGTCATCCAAGAGAGGTAAGTCAAACAGAAAAACTCAAGAATCCCATCTTCAAACCCTACCAGATTCTAAAGCCTAGTAAGACCAATTCCACAAGCAAACTAAGCTTGCTAGAGCAGTCAGAGAACATCTTAGCAAATTAGCCACTTCTGAGCCTTCAAAAAACCTAATACCAGATACTCCTCAAAGCCGTAGAAATATCAGTGCTATAGAACAAGCCCAAAGCAATGAATCTAATGATTCAGAACTAGAAAGTGTCACTGAAAAAGCCTCCCAAATCAGTAGATTGGGATGGCAAGCCCCTAGATTAACTTGGCATACTCCTAGGAATACTGCCCATGATTTAAGTATAGAAAACAGAAATAATATTCTTACCCAATCTAGTTTTAATGCCTCTTCCGTCTATGAATGGAAAATAGATGGAATGTGAGAGTACAACATTCTTGGTCTCTTATAACAGATGACCATTGCAGCAAATGTTTACAAAACCCAAAGTGATACCTCTGATAGAGCTATAGCTGAGTTCCTTATAGCCGATTTTTTAGGCCAGCTTAAAGGATGGTGGGATTACCATCTCACCCAAACACAGCAGCTGCAAATCCTAGATGCTATCCAAACCATAATAGAAGGAACTCACATCTTAGATGAGCTATGAAATCTTATTGAGGATGCAGTCTCAACCTTAATTCTTACGATTTCCCTCCATTTCATAGGAGACCTATCTCATCTCAAAGATAAGAATGCTGAACTTCTCAGTAATCTGACCTGCAAAAGACTAAGCAATTTCCAAGCCTATAAAGACACTTTCCTTACCAAAGTAATGCTTAGAAAATACTCAAACCAACCTTTTTGGAAAGAAAAATTCTTAACTGGTTTACCTAAAATACTAGGTGAAAGAGTTAGGAATACTATTAGAGAAGCCAATAATGGCCAAATCTCTTATGGTGAATTAGTTAGCCTTACTCATAAAGAAGGACTAAAAATTTGACATGATCTTCAACTTCAAAGACAGCTCAAATGGAAAATGAAGAAAACTAGTCAAGAACTAGGTAGCTTTTATAATCAGTTTGAGTATAATCCCATAGAACCTTCCCCTACCTGCAAAGTAAAATGCAGAGAAGATTCTTCTAAACCTTATAAGAAAAAATATTTTCGCAAAAGCAAGAAGGTGCCAAAAAAAGAGAGAATTTTTACAAAAAGCCATCCTCTTCAAATTTCGCAAAACAAAGTCTCAAAAAAGATTTTAGCAAAATTACTTGTTACAAATATGGCAAAAAAGGACACACTTCAAAGTATTGTAAGTTTTCTAAAAAACTTCAGGAGCTCCAAATAGAAGAAGAAATTTTGAGTAAAATTTCAGCTCTTCTAGTTGAAACCTCTGAATCAGAATTTTCCAATGAAGAAGAAAAATGTCAAATTGATGAGATTAAAACCTCATCTGAATACTCTCAATCAGATTTGGATGAGATTCTAAAAAATATTAATATGCTCACTAGGCAACAAGAAGCTCTTCTTGAAGCTGTCAAGCATATTAATGACCCCCAAATACAAAAACAAGTTTTGAAAGAAATTTTAAAAACTGAAACCCTCATCCATTCTTATAGTAAGAACACCTACGACCTTACTAGAATTTTGGAAAAAGAGAAAAGGCAAAAGCATCCTCTTCCTACTATCTAAAAACTCCAAAAAGAAATTAAAACTATTAAAAAACAGAGCTCAAGGAATTAAAAAAAAAATAACAAAATGATTCTATTCTACTCCAAAGCTTGATTCTTAAGCAAAATAGTGAATCTGATTCTGAGGAAGAAAATGATTTTCAAAATCTTGAGGTTTTTGAAAACGTTCCAGAAAATTTTATTAATGTACTAAAAGAAGTAACGGCAAGAAAATATTTGATTCAGATAAAACTCATTTTTCCTTATGATTTTCAAATAGAAACTATAGCCTTGTTTGATACAGGAGCAGACCTCAACTGTATCAATTATGAGTTGGCTCCTAAAAGATATCATCAAGAGACGAAAGAAAACTCACCTCTACTAACAATTTAAAGATTAGAATTATGGAAAAAACTGAAGATGCAATTCTAAACAAAGACATTGCTTTAAAAAATATTTTTATTCTTACAAAGAATTTACAACAAACTGTTATTTTGGGGACTCTTTTTATAAATTTGATTACCCCCTTTAAAGTAACTACTTATGGTATCATTTTCAAAGCTAAGGGTTCAAAGGTTGTTTTTTCTTTTTTAGAAAAACCTAAGAAAAGAAATCTCAATCTTATAAAAGCTCACTCAATTTATAATTTTGAGATAAATGCTTTAATTAAAGGAAAGCAAACCCAACATTTCCATCTAAAACAAGATATGAATTTAAAAAGAACCTGAAGCCAATTACCAAATGATTTTGTCCAAAAAAGAATTTCTGATTTACAAGAAAAAATCGAAAGAGAAGTTTGTTATGATCTTTCTAATATTTTCTAGAAAAGAAAACAGCATATGGTAGATTTACCATATGAAAAGGAATTTAATGAAAAACAAATCCCTATCAAAGCCAGGCTCATCCAAATGAATGAAACCTTAGAAAGACATTGTAGAATAGAAATCAGACTTAGAAAAGAAAAGATTAATTGCTAAATCAAGATCCCCCCGGTCTTGTGCAGCTTTCTATGTCAACAAAAATAGTGAAATAGAAAGGGGTACACCTAGATTGGTAATTAACTACAAACCTTTAAATAAAGCTCTTAAGTAGATTAGATATCATATTCCAAACAAAAAAGATCTTTTTCATTCTACTTTTATTTTTTCAAAGTTTGATATGAAATCAGGATTTTGGCAAATCCAGATTCACCCTAAAGATCGATATAAAACTGCATTTACAATTCCATTTGGCCAGTACGAATGGAATGTAATGCCATTTGGTTTAAAAAATGCTCCTTCTGAATTTCAAAAAATTATGAATAACATTTTTAGTCCTTATTCAAAGTTTTGCATTGTGTACATCGATGATGTACTAATCTTTTCAAATTATCTGGAACAACATTTCAAACACTTAGAGACATTTTTCTATGTTGTTAAGAAAAATGGTTTGGTTGTTTCCAAATCTAAAATATCATTATTCCAAATGAAAATTAGATTTTTTGGACATTACATCTTCTGGAAAACTATTACCCCAATTGAAAGATCTCTACCTTTTACTTCAAAATTTTCAGATAAAATCTTAGAAAAGACTCGATTGCAAAGATTCCTTGGCAGTTTAAATTATGTCATGGATTTTTATCCAAATTTAAACTGTTTAGCAAAACCTCTCCATGATAGGTTAAAGAAGAATCCCCCTACATGGTCTGACGAGTATACAAAGATTGTTCAAAGCATCAAAAAACAGGTTTCTGAAATTCTATGTTTACATCTAGCTGATCCATCTGCATTCAAGATTGTTGAAACAGATGCATCAGATTTAGGTTATGGTGGAATTCATAAATAAATTCACAATAAAAAAGAATACATTGTCCAGTTTACTTCTGCACACTGGAATGATACTCAAAAAAAATTTTAACTATCAAAAAAGAAATTTTTTCAATAGTCCTGTACATTTCAAAGTTTCAAAGTGATCTTTTAAATAAAAAATCTCTTTTAAGGATTGATTGTAAATCTGCAAAAGAAGTGTTGCAAAAAGATGTTCAAAATATAGCTTCAAAACATATTTTTACCAGATGGCAAGCTATTCTTTCCGTTTTTTATTTTGAAATCGAATACATAAGATAAGATTCAAATTCAATACCAGTCTTTCTAACCAGAGAGTTCCTTCAAAAACAGGAGTGACAATGCCGCGAAAAATGAGAGTAAAAGATAAAGAAGAAAAGTCAACAGTAAATGTAAAAACTATTCAAAGCCCTAAAAAGGATATTATTCCCTCCTCTTCAAAGCCAATCAGAACCTGGACCGAGATCATACAGGAAGAAATAAACAAAAGCAAAGAAGACCCTGCCCAAAAATAATTCCAAATACAAGAGTGGCTTGCACAACAACCTCCCGAGTTTTTAAAGATGGTCGAAGAATATTCAAAGATAAAACTTATGGCTGAAGTCCAGCCAGAGATTTCTCTAAAGTCATCTTCTTCATCAAACAAGGGTAAAGGTATACTCTCTATCCCTGTTTCAAAATCTGAGATAGTAATTTTTTCACAAAATCTATCTCACAACTCTCAAAGCATTTCAAAGCCAAATTCACAAGAAATAGTTCTGTCTCAAATAAAACTTTTCAAAACTAATGATTACATAGAAAAATAAAATTTTCAAAGCATTTTAACTATTGAGGAAGGATTCTATACAGAAAGCCCCTCAAAATTGGTTTCAAAAATTTTCCCTCTAGGATGGTATTTTAAACCCTGGAATAAAATAAAACCTCTGTCTTATTACTAGTCTACCCTAGAGGTAACTGGTTCTGCAAAATTCAAACATTTCAAAAATCACAAAGACCATAAAGACCCAGCTTGTTCCATATGTACCATTCAAAGAATCATTCACCCTTCAGATTGGAGAATGTATTTATACTCGTCAAGATATTTCCCAGCCTCCCTTCAAAACACCTACCCTTCAAGCCTCAACACAACCTTTAACTATTGGGATTACCAGCAAGCCTGGTTTAATACCTTTCTCTTATAAAATGAAGGACAAAGTCATTCTTGGTTTTTCCACTTCGACACAAGCACAATCCAAACTTCCAAAATCCTATATTGGTTTAAAAAATGGTGGAATTATTATGGTAACATTCCAGAAACCATAATACTAGAGGTACTCTCTTTATTTAATCTATTAAAGATCACTACAAACAGAACAAAATAGAAAGAAGATTTCCTCCCTTGCTTTTATTTTGTTCAGACTTCTTTCTCCTTTGGGTGTGTGTGGTATTTCCATTTCAACCAAGCAGTAGATGAAGAAATCATTCTTACCCATAAGTTCAAAGTTAAATGGTGGGATAAATTCAACCACCAAGAAAAACTATCTCCAAAGATGGTCCAAAGTTTTCTTACAAAGAATAGCTTATTGCCAGCACCCAAAGAACAAACTACCTTCCTAGCACAGAAGTCATTTATTCTTCCAAAACTAGCGGTGGCTCAAACGGAAGAAGATTTCTTATAACTAATCAAACAATTATCGGAAACCGCCTCTTCTAAAGAAAAGTCTAAAGATTCGTCCTCCTCTTCAAGCACCAGCTCAGCAGCCATTGACTTAGATGGTGACTCGAATAGAGATGATTGTTTTGGAATATTTAAGCCCATCAAATGATATCCTTGTAAAGCCCTTGAGTTGAAAACCAGAAATGGCGGCCCATGATAATTTTCTGTAATAAAATATTTATTATTTCAGGAAAAAATATTCATTATTATAAGCATAATATTCATTAGTTTGTTAATGAACATTCATTAATTTATTCAAACGGACATACATAATATATATATATACATATAATATAAAATTATTTTTGCAAAAATAATTTTAAAAAAATAAAATCAATAAACAATAAATACAAAAATAATTTTAAAAAAATAAAATCAATAAACAATAAATACATATTACATGTTTAATAGATATTTAGTTTCGATTTAATAAATATTAAAAAAAAAAAGGACACGTCAAAATTTTGATATATATATTATATATTATCGGATCACATTACAATATGGTCCGGATTGCTGGATATAAGACACCTAGGCCACTTGAGAATCTCGAATAACATGGCAAATGGACTCCACATCCATTGCATTCTCCATAATCCAACACTTTACGCTTCCCTAAGGCCTCTTTAGTTGCCAAGATTTGCTTTTCAGGCGCTCCATGAAAAATGTTTTACTTTTGGCGGGATTTTCACCAATTAACAGTATACTCTTTCATTGTATTATACTGTTCAATATTTTCTATCTCTATTAGTCAGAAAAAGAAAAACACATACCAAAAATAATTAAAGAGTCAAACTATAGGATATTTTTCATACTTTCTCCACACACACATACATATATATATATATTTATATATTGATAATACTGTTTTTATTGTATTATATTGTTCAATATTTTCTATATATTACAAGGAAAAAAATTGCAAAAATATATTTTATAATTTGTACTCGGATAATTGTGAATTTTTGGGATAATTATTTTTTTTTGTCTAAATTTGTCAAAAAAATGACAATCGAGTGAGTGAACTTTTAATACTATTTTATTATTCTTTTACAAGTCGCCACACTCAATTGTTAGTTTTAAAAATTCAACTGCTCAAATACTAAAAATATAGTTAATTCGTAAATTTTTTAATATTAAAATACTTAATATTTTATTTCTCTTGCATCTTAATACCCTACTACCTAATATCATTATTTTTTTTATAATAACAATAATAGAATTATTTGTAGGTGATTTGCCATCAAATCAACTATCAAGATACTACTAAAAATATTTTTATTTTATTTTATTTCTAATAAAATTAAAATATATATTAATTATATTTACTATGTGCAATATACTTAGTTGTATGCTAAATCATTTAATAAATGAATTTGGTATTGAAAATGAGTAGTGTACTAATATTAAAACTATT
This sequence comes from Ricinus communis, assembly GCF_019578655.1. Classification (NCBI taxonomy): domain Eukaryota; kingdom Viridiplantae; phylum Streptophyta; class Magnoliopsida; order Malpighiales; family Euphorbiaceae; genus Ricinus; species Ricinus communis. Next base: position 34,362,748 of record NC_063256.1, on the reverse strand, counting down.
TAAGATTTAAGGTATTAATTTGTAAGGTAGTAAGAATGTAAAAGAAATTAAATCACCGGGTAATTTTTTATCACAAAAAAATAGTTCTTTAAGGGTAAAAATGTCAAAACACAAGGCACTTTTTGTACTTTTCCCATATTACAACATATTTGATTATATTTTTAATTTAGGCAAAACCCATTATCAAGCTCTTGAATTTTTTTGCTTTATTTTATTGAGCCCTAAAATTTTAATTTATTTTATTGACCTCTTACATTTTTATTTTTGGTTTTATTAAGGACTTCTTATACATATTTTATGAGACTTTTGATTGTACTATAGAGTCCTTATACTTTAATTTTTTTCTTTGATTTAAGGACCAATACAAGTAAAAAAAAAGTATAAGGGTTCAATGAAATTAAATAAAAAATTAAAGGACTCAATAAAATAAATCTGAATTGTTCAAGGGCTTAAATGTATTTTGCCTTTAATTTATTATCTTTGATTCATTAAAGGGAATGCAAAATCCAGAATTTGAAATTGCAAGTAACATGAAAGAGTTGGGAATAACAATGGACCGAGTAGGAGTAATGTTGATATCTCAAACCAAGAAATTATAAGTGTTCAGTTAAAGGAGACGGATAATGAAGAAGAAGCATATAAATCAAATCAAAACTATGAATCTCACAAGGGATTTAGTGTTAGAAAAGGGAAACAATCATATTATATTGGGACAAAATATGAAAACAAAGGATTACAATTGTTTAAAGGAAGGATTGAAATATGATACCAAATCTAATGAAGCAAATAATAATGGTAAGCTAGATACTAGAACAAAGTGTCGTGCCATGATGCACTCTAGTATTTATGGCATTTTTCCTTTCTAAGGCTACTGAATTCTATGGTAAAACTGGTATTTTTAACAACTAATGCATATGCATATCCAGTAGAAGATTGTGGCGGTGTTGAAAGTATTAGATTTTCAAAAAGAAAAAAAATATTATTATAATTACATTTATATCCAAAAAGATAAGAGATTGACACATTTTATTTATTCTTTTTAATTATTTCTTTTCTTATCAGCTACTTTTGCAATATGTTAATTTTTTTATTTTTAAAAGTGACTAAATTGAACTTGAATGATTAAAATGAAATAAATTAAAATATTGTAACTAAAGTTAAACTAAATGCAATATCCAGTAACTATGTATTATTATCCCGATCAAATCTTCTAGAAAAAATGAGAGTACATATAATATTTTGAACGCAATATCCAGTAACTAATGTAAAATTTATTTAAAAATTTTATCTATTTTATTAGAATTTAATTTAGTATAACCAATTTTCTATAAATTTGATTATGTAAAAATTTTAAATTAACTTTCACTTTATCTAAAGCACATAAACTTTAAATTTACAAATGAGTTCTATAAATTTTATAGATTTCAACTAAATATAAAATTAAAATTTCACCAAAGATAGTTCTAGTCACAAATAGAGAAAATTAGTACATTGAGAAATGAGTATATTAAAGTAATTGACTTGAAAAAATTTATTCTCAAATAACAATCACCATAACAGTGTTCTGCAAAGAGGAAGACCTTATTCGCTAAGGACCATTTTATATAAATAGGAGTTTATTTATGGATAGATGATAACATAGCTGAAAAAGTCTTGCCTAAATTTGATGGATGTCCCCACTTATACACCAAATCGATAGATGATTGAGACATATTGATTAGTTTTCAATAATAGAGTATATATCAATCGTCCACTAGCAAAATGTAAAACAATCATAATACTTATCTCTCCTATTTGTTTTTATGTATACACAAAGTCTAGATACCATTATCTTATTTAACTAAAATTTCTACCCGTAAAGAATAGATAGACATATTTCCTATAGGTTCTTTAATACCTTCATTTTTAATGTAATTTACTAAATATTTAAAAAAAAATTGGTGATATTTTAATATTTTTTGATAGATTTTTTTATTAAATAAATTTACGCGTATCGCATAAAAATATATAAATGTTATTAAATATAAAATTTAAATAAAAATTAAAATGTCTAAATATTAAATATATATATATATATATATATATATATATATATATATATATATATATATATATATATATATATATATATATATATATTAAGTTAATAAGAAGTTGAAGTGTTAAATTAACCAAGATTAAAATGATAATTTCCCATAACAAATTTAATTGCTAGTTCTTTGAAGTGGGCTCTCTCATGCCAATAATGGATGTCAGAAACGTACATTGGTCCTTCCATATGGGTTTGTTGCAGATAAAAGGGGACTCTTTTGTACTTAGAAACCTCCTTTGGCCAACCAAAAACAGTGACTAATGATGTAAAAACAACAATTTAAAAAAAAAATGTATCTGACAATATATGGTTTCATTGAATTCCCCCTTGTAATTTAATAGAAGAATTTATTAAAGAAAGAAAAAGCTTTGAGCCTAGCAAAATGAATGTCAAATTCAGAGCGTTTGATTAATCCATGTGTAATAAAAAACTAAAATTGATTTTCTTTTTAACTTGAACATATGCATACATAACCATACATGTGCTTTTTTTAATACCACTATGTTCTTAATAAAAAGATCATACAAATTGTTGCAGTGCACAATAAAATAAAACAAAATAAATCACATAGATAGTGTCAAGAAAAAGAAACGAATCAAAACCGATGAATTACCTAAAAAGTAATTATATATTTTTATTATTATATTTATAATTACAGTATGCATAAATAAATAAATTAATATGATAAATTTTTTACAGATGAAGCGGTAGATTCAACAACATAATAATTTCTCATCAAGAGAAATTATATCAACTCTGTACACACTAATTAAACGACATTCCTACTGGTCCATTTTTATTTTTAATAAAAAGTAAAATTTGTTACAAATGAAGTAATAACATAATGTACATGACCAAGAAAGCTTAACCTAAAAATTAAGGAAAGATGACTATTTATACTCTAACATGGAAATGATTATACTACCCTTACAATAAATATTTAATTACAGTGTTTAACATTACCCCTCAAACTCACGATACGATAGCAACAAGCATCGAGAGTTTGTCAGATAGAAAACGAAAACGTGAAGCAGTTAGACATTTTATAAACAAGTCCGCAAGCTGTAGGGAAGAAGAAACAAAAGGCAATATCAAAGTGCCATTCTGAAGGTGATGACGGGTAATATGACAGTCTGTAATACCCGAAATTTTTTTATATTTAATAATGAGTTTTTATTTAAGTTAATTTTAGCTTCATTTTTATTTGGTTTAATTTGAAATGATTTAATGAAAATTTTAATATTAGTCAATTAAATGAATTATTTTTCTATACCCAATTAGTTTGAAATTTTAAAAATTAATTAAGTAAATTATTTGAAAGGTAGATTATATATTTGGTTATTCTAATTTTTCCCTAATGTATATGTACATGTATAAATAAAATGATATATATTGGTAAATTTTGGTAGAAATTGTAAAGGATATTTTTATTAAAGAATTTTGGAGAAATTGGTATTTTAATTAGCTAGTGGTATTTAATTTTAAGTTGGAAAATATCTAGCAAATTGGTTATTTAATTTAATTGTGTGTTAGAACTAAATTGAAAATTTATTTTGAAATAAGGATTAAAAGGATAATTTTATTTTTATGGGATTTTAATGAAAATTTGTGAGTTTGGTATTTTTATAAATAAATATGTCGGTCAGGGGTATTTATGTAATTATGTATTTTCAATAATTCTAATTTGGCTCAAATTGAATAGTTAGGGGCTAAATTGAAAGTCTAAAAAAAAGTTTAGAGGTTAAATTGGAATTCTGCAGGATGAAATTGTAAGTAATTAAAAAAGTTAAGGGACCAAATTGTGATAAGGAAAAGTTCAGGGGTCAAATGTCGATATTGAAAGAAGAAAAGGGAGAGAGAAGTGGGGAGAGAGAGGGAGACGTCGGGAAGAGGAAGGAAGAGGCGGCGTCGTCCATTAGCATGAGGCCGGTAGGCTTCTTGGCCGTCCGTGGCAGCAAGGAAAAAAAAAGAGGGGCAGCGGTTTTCGAAGGCCTTTCCGGCCGATCTTGGTGGCGATCGGCTCCCCTCTAAGAGAGCTTCATTTTGGAGGTGGCGGCGTCGGTTTTGATGGCCGGAGGAAGAGTTCCAGTGAAGTAGAGGCAGCTCCAGCGGAGGATGGACGATCGGAGGATGTATCCCGACTCTCCTCAGCTCAAGCTTCCCATTGGCACCGGTTTTGTGGCAATCAGACTTCGTTTGCAAATCGACGGCCGAGATCGTCCGTAAATCTCTCCAGACGATCGGGTGTCAGATCGGAAAATCGGAAGCGAGGATCGTCATCGGTGCATCGTTGTGAGTCCGATGGTGTGTTCGGAGCGTCAATCGGACTCCGGCAGCTGGAGGCGAGTTGACTGAGCGACCGAGCGTCTCGGTAATTATCTCTAGCCCGTTAATTTTGGAATTCTTTGATTTAATTTGTGTGTCTATTGATTGTGTTGAGTATTTGATGATATTTGTGAGTCAAAAATAATTGTCTGTCAGTTTGCCTGCCTCGTATTTTGTGCTGTGTGGCGGAGTCGGGGAAATAGTGAAGTTTGGAGACCCGACTCCCGTTGTTTGAATTGTTGGATATTTGAAGTGTTTTTCTGGCAGGTCCTCGACCCGTTTTTACGGGGGGTAATGTCCGTATTGTAGGGGAGGTTCTGCCAGATTTTCGGTAGAATTCTCCCGAGTCGAGATTCTTAGATAGTCAGTCCTATGAGTCTAGACCTAGGATTAATGATCGATTGTTTCAGCGTTTTGATAAATTATTTTTCGTGACTAGATTGTCCGTTTGTTCGGCTCGCTCCAACCGAGGCACCGGAGCAGAGCTAGGAGGTCGCCCGATTCTGTGAGTTAAAGTCATTTAATCATTGCACTATTGCTAAGTCTGATTTTAATATGCTATTTTAGAATTTATGCTTGATATGATTGTTAGTATCGCAATATAAATGATTTCACTTGATTATTAATCATTGCATAAATAATATAAATATCATTATTAGTAACATTATAATAATACAAACGTTATTATTTTTCCTCACGAATTGCACATTGCTTTACCCTAAATGTTTAATCTTTACTTCGATATGTGTTGGATGATTTCATTAGACAATGATATTTATTAAATGTGATGATTTCGATTTGGGAATGTGGCTTGTAGAACATGCCATGGGTTACATCAGGACCGTGTGCGCACCGGTAATGATCATGGACGGGTAATAAGATTTTTATGAGTTCGCCCTGGTCGAGCATGGCTCTCTGGGCTGATTTGAGTAAATTGCGGTAATAAGATTATTATGAGTTTTGCCCTGGTCGAGCATGGCTCTCTGGGCTGATTTGAGTGAGATGTCGGAGTAAAGGACCCTGGTCGAGCTTCGCTCTCTGGGCGCAAGTCCTATTGGAATGAGATGCCGGAGTAAAAGTCCCTGGTCGAGCATTGCTCTCTGGGCGCCAGTCTTATTGGATCAAGAGAGCCAAAAGGCTATTAGAATTTGGGGTTAGGATTCTACTGAGCCACTCGTCCCATAAAAGTAAAAATATATTTTTATTTATTCATTTATTTATTTATTATGGTATGATTATAATATGGGTTGTATTTACGTGCATGGTTGATATATTGATTCGAATGATTAATATTTTCTGTGAAGAAAGCAATAGTCTCTAGATTATTTGATTTTAACTCACTCTTGAGACTGACAGTCTCTATTTACTGTTTTTCAGATTCGTGACTGTTAGCCTTCCCGTGACTCTTACTCAGTAACCCGACTTCTTCATCATCGAGTGGTGTTTGATTTGGTATGTCAAATTGTAAAAATCTTAGATTCTCCGCAGTTGCAATAATGGAGGTATCAATTGTAAATTTTATGAGTTTCGGGTCTCGCCTAATTTTTCTGGCAGACCGAAGTAATTATATAAAATGTAACTATTAAGATAATTTGTGACTTTAATAATATTAATTTGAGATGAGATTTGATTGAGTTAGTGAGTTTCAGGCTTACTACGGGATTCGGTGGCTTTAAGCCTACCCATTCCCTAGTACCGGTCACGGGTCCACAGAGTGGGTCGTGACACAGTCGATTTCGATATGCTTGGTCCGTTCGTGAAAGACTGGATTGTGTGCAATCTGAATAGCAATTTTATTATCACAATGTAAAGGAGTCGGTTGCCGCAGAAAGACACCCATATCAACAAGCAACCATCGCAACCAAACTATTTCACAAGTAGTGGAAGCCATAGCGCGATATTCAACCTCCGTTGAGGATCGAGAAATGACGTCCTGCTTCTTACTTTTCCAAGAGATAACGGAATCACCTAGAAAGATACAAAATCCAGTAGTTGATTTGCGGTCAGTGGGATTACCAGCCCAATCAGCATCAGAGTAAGCATATAACTCTAAAGATGAAGCAGATGAAAATAGAGGAGTTTGAAACTGAGTGTCGCGGAGGTATCTCAAAATGCAAAGAACGGCAGCCCAATGAACTGTAGTAGGAGAAGTAACAAACTGACTGACTATATGAACAACATATGCAATATCAGGATGAGTGATAGTAAGATAAACCAAACTTCCAACAACAGTCTGATACAGACTCGGATCTGGCAGTAGAGAACCATCAGAAGCAGAATAACGAGCGTTGAGCTCAATTGGAGTATCAACAGTTTTATTATCAGAAAGGCAAGCACGCTCAAAAATATCAGAAATATACTTAGATTGAGAAAGAAGATACCCTTTTGGAGAAGAAGCAACTTCAATACACAAGAAGTAACGAAGGGAACCCAAGTCCTTCATAGCAAAACAACGAGTCAGTTCGGACTTTAACAGACTAATCCCGACAACATCATCACCTGTAATAATCATATCATCAACATATAGAGAAAGCAAAATTCGACCAGTCGAAGTACATTTGATAAACAGTGCAGAGTCATGGTGGCTAGGATGAAAATCAAGTGAAGTAATTACAGCAGAAAACTTCTCAAACCAAGCGCGAGGAGCCTGTTTGAGACCATAAAGAGCCTTCCTAAGTCTGCAAACTTCACCAGGATGATGATCAAGACCAGGAGGAGGGACCGTATAAACTTCTTCGTGAAGATCGCCATTCAAAAAGGCATTTTTGACATCCATTTGAGTTATATCCCAACGGCGAATGGAAGCAACAACAATAAGAGTTCGAACTGTAGTCATTTTAGCAAAGGGAGCAAAAGTCTCTTCATAATCCATGCTATATTCCTATGAATAACCCTTAGCCACTAAACGAGCTTTATACCTTTCAATAGAACCATCAGACTTAGTTTTAATCTTGTAGACCTAACGAGAACCAATAGCACGTTCACCTGCAGGAAGGGATACTAAATCCCAAGTATAGGTTTGGTGAAGAGCTGTCAAAGAGGATCAAGAATGGCTTCTTTGAAAGATGAAGGTTCAGAAAGACGATGAATAGAAGCGAGAAAAGAAACAAATGAACTCGAATAACAAGAATAATCAAAATCAGGTTGTTTAGTGGACTTATGATTGCATACAGAGGTTCGATAGTATCCACAGTCTCAGGAGGTAATTGGGCGGAGTGTGTAGTAGAGGAGCCAATAGAGGTGTCAGGAATGTCAGTAGCAGAGGATAGTTCATCAACATCAGTAGCAAAAGGGTCAATATGGATAAGATCATACATAGATATATGGTGAGGACGGTTAGGAATTGCAAAATAAGGAATATATTCAAAAAAAACAACACGACGATTATAACTTCAAAAAAAAGAGGTACCATCCATGTTTATCCCGAACTAAATCACCAAACAACCTAAGCAGAGTTACACATACACCTGAAATTCTAGTAAAAAATTTGACATCTCATAACATCATATGCCCAACTGGAAATGTAAGAAGTGCGAGAAAATGGAATGAACAGTGCCTGCATTTTATTTTGAGCATAATCTGACGCTGATGGTGCTTCTAATCACTCTACCCTTCACTTTTCTTGTTTTTTTTTTGTTTCTCAACACAAGCTCTTTTCTTTAGCAAATCAAGACAATCCAAGTCCAAAGCTCGAAACTTTCTTCAGTTTTAACCAAAACCCACATCTCAAATCCTTAAAGAAATTTTCAGAACTGCCATGATTTGATCTATCAAACACTCTGCACCCAAATGGGTTTTCACTCAAAACACTGTTATCACCAAACAGAACAGAAGCTCATGGGTCTATTTACCTCGAATCAGAAATATCAGCAGCAGATGAGTGCCAGCACCACACTTCACGTTCGGACACTCTTTCCTCAACCTCTGCACCTTTCCAGTATCATCGACCTTGTAAAACCAGAAAACAGAGGCGTGAGGCGTCGACTCGAACGGCGTCGCGAAGGCGTCGACTCGGCAACGGCGTTGCGTGAAGGCGTCAAGGCGTCACGAAAAAGCGAAAATAGCGACGCGGCGTCATTTCCGGTGATGGCGTCACGAAAAGAAAGCGAGGCGTGATAAGACCCAAAGTAAGACTCCGCAATACTCAGCAACACAACAGTAAGACTCAGTCAATTTAGGCTCTCATACCATGTTACAAATGAAGTAATAACATAATATACATGACCAAGAAAGCTTAACCTAAAAACAAAGGAAAGATGAGTAACGTGGAAATGACTGTACTACTCTTACAATAAACATTTAATTGGAGTGTTTAACAAAATTAATATCTTTTTCAAAAAAATTTATATAATGCATGAAATAAAATATAGATATTATTGAAATTTTATTTATATATATTGCCTGTAATCGATAAAAAAAATTATATGTTATTTTATTAGTAAATTTTCATACAATAGTTATAATTAAATCTAACAAATCTAATGGCTTAAAATATATATGACACTAGTATCATATAATACCGAATCAATTGTTGTGGCGAATCATTCTAGTATATTATAAGTAATATATCATAAGTGTACAGTAGCATATAAATCTATAAAAATAAATTTTTATTTAATTTTAATAATTTATTAATAAAATTAAATACTAAATTAGTTAGTTATATATGATATCTAATTATTAATCAAATAAATATATTATTTTAATTTATTAAATCTTTTATCTATTTTAAAATAACAACTAAAATTATTGATATGAATTTATTAACAATTTAAATTAATAGAACGATGTATACTGGTCATAAATTATTTAGAATAATTTTGATTAAAGTAATGTAAATATTTCCTAAACGCACCAGCCAATTTCCAATTATTCAATAACTATTGAATTCGTAAAGGCCAATCCGTTTCCTCCTATCTCAATCAATATTCTTATATGCTCATTATAAGCAACATTCATAATATACTTAGATAATTCTTCCACTTCATTTTGAATTTTCCTTTTTTTTTTTTACCCTGTTAATAACATCCTATATTAATGTGTAAAATATAAATAATTACTGAATTTTATGTTTAATTTTATTATAATTATAAAATTTTATTTTATTTCATTTAATTATTTTATTTTAATATTATTACAATTTAGTTAATTTACTATTATGTTACATTTTTCCTTTCTAATCAATATTTTTCATTTGTGATTTTTACTCAATTTAAAAATTAATTAAATTAAAATATAATTAAAGTTGATTGATTAAATACGAAATAAATTTTATAATTATAATGAAATTAAAGATAAAAAATTTAATGCCTATTTATATATTATCCTTGTAAACTAGTATTTTAAAAATAATATAGATGAACGAACTAATTAAGAATTCAGTCCATAAATTTATCATTTGAACCAATTAAATTCTTAGTTCGATCAATTTGATAGAATTTTTAATCATTTGAAATTATTATAATAAAAATTGATTCATTTAGTCAGTTTAATCAGTAAATTTAATTAAATATTAACTGATCATATCAGTCAAATTATAGTTTAATAGCATCTTCGATTCTTAAAACTAATTAGATTTGATTGGCAACCGATTTTTAGTTCAACTGTTTAAAGTAGATTGAATTTTAAAATATTGATATGAACAAATAAGAAAAAGAACTTATTATACATGTTTTGAACAAATTACTTCACTTAAAGTCTACAAAAGCCTCTGCTGAATAATAGCAGAGTGGTTTTCAAAACTATTAGGTATGAGTTCATCACTAATTGATGTCAAAGGAGAAAAAAGAAAAAAAGAAAAAAAGAAAAAAGGAACAGACAGGTAGCATAATTGGTAAATTGTGAATTCAAGCACCAGTAGATGTCAACCCAATAAAAAAGAAAGGAAAAAGAAAAGAAAAAATAGAAAGAAAAACAGACAGAAGCTATAATTAGTAAATACTGAGAAATAAAAGGGTCTATATGTTAGTATATATAAAGCCCAAGAACATGACAGTTCCATTAGCCACTTTGCCATCTCCTTTTATTCCAAACAGCAGGAGAACTCCACACTTTCGTTCATCCTCAGGATCAATGGAACAAAGAAGACTAAGCCATCTGTCTCTTTCCTTCTCTTGTCTTCATATTCATATGCATCTTCTTGTTGTTGTTCTTGCTTTGATCAGTATTTCAGGATCTGCTGATGCCTACAAGAACTACACAGTTGGTGACTCTTTGGGTTGGTATGATAGTACTGAAAAGCCTAATCTCAATTACCAGAAATGGGCTGATTCCAAGAACTTTAGTTTGGGAGATTTCCTCAGTAAGCTCTCTCTCTCTCTCTCTCTCTCTCTATACATTCATTTATTTCATTAGAGTTCTTCTTCTTCTTCTTACAGTTTATACATGGATTATTTTCAGTCTTGCAGTTTCATACTTTAATTGTGATTATTAAGTGAAATTTCCAGTTACTCCTATAACTTTGTTCAGACCACATCAAGAAAATCTGACAAATACTTTTTCTTTTTCTTGATCTTTTTATCTTCTTTTTATCTTTTTTCATTTGGCTTACTGGGTTTATTATAATTGTTAATTATCTGTTAGTATGATAATAAGTATGCAATTTATTTTATTAATTTGATCATGTCTTTGCCTAAATGTACAAAAACCTGTTTGATCTTATTTTATTGATCAGCTTAGCAGTTCTATAATTTATCAAAAATATACAAAAAATGAAGATAATTAAACTTGATAATAGTAAAGAGTGAGCTCTCTTCCACATATTTCCGATCCCTTATCATTTACATAACTTTCTTTACCATTTTACTTTGCTTTCTTTTTGTTGAAGCTTTCCAAACTTTATGGTTGATTTTAATGATATGCAAGATGAAGTTCACATAGGATAGGATAACAAGCATTTAAGAAGCTCTATCTACTCTACTTAATTCACTTTCTTTTTTCCTAGAAAATATAGGGTGAATTGTCTTTCTTTTCTTTTTCTTATTTTCTTGAACTATTGAAGTAAAGAAAAAAAGTGTACCAAAGAAATATAAGGAAATAATATTTCCATATTCAGAGTTCTATTGCTAGTTAGAATATTTAAAATTAGAAGCAATTCTGATGAAATTCTAAGTCATATTACTGTTACATACTCTTGCAAGGCTAAAAATGAATTTATTTAAATTTTATTTTTCTAAGTTGAGTTTATTTTACTTTCTCAAAGTATATGGAACTGGAATAATAACATTTATTTATTTACTTATTTATTCCCCCAAGTGATGTGAGATCTTGCATAGTTGTCAGTGAGAAAGCTAAGTTCAAAAAGGAAAAGACTAAAATTAGGATACATGGGGGTTTAGAAGATCCAAACCAACTGCTCCATAAAAGTTGCCAAAAGAACTGCCAACTAAGACCAACTTACTTTGTACTCTTTTCCTCTTTGTTCCTTGTTGCCCTTCAACACAAAGAAAAGAACAAAGCTCCCCATACATCCATTCATGTTCCACTCTTATGGATTCTTAGTGAATGTTAAAAAGAACATATTTAAACTTTTTAATTTAATAAATTACATACAACTATTTAAATTTTTTTTATTGAACTATTTCTTAAAAAAATTATTTTTATATGCTTTTCTCTATAAAATAAAATAAAATTAAGAATCACTTTTATCAGTCAAAATCTTAAACAGATTTTATTATTATTATTATTATTTCATAACATTTTCGGTTTTTTCGGGATTAGATTCTGCTTTTCATATTATTATTAACATGATAGATCATATCTAAATAATTTTAACCACCAAAATTATAATCAATAGTTGAGATTTGTTATTAAAAAATAACTATTTATTTTTAGAAATTTAAATTTAAATTTTTGATAAAAGTTTCAACCATTCAATTTAAAAAAAAAAAAAAAAAGATTACAAACATGATAGATTATGTTCAAGTTGACCGTGAGAGGATTTCAATCCATTTTCTTCTAGATTGAGAGACGTATATATCATCAAAATTAAATCTCTTAATATATTCTTATTTATGTTTTACTCTTAATATCTAGATCAATTAATTAAAGTTGCCTTTATGATTACACTATGTAATTGCCAATAAATTATCCATGTTATGTGGGTCAAACTCCTTACAAGAAAAAGAAAGAAAAAGAAGAGGTTGGAGTGAAGTGAAATTCTAAGAGGAGACTTGAAAAATCTGTGTTAGAGTAGAGTAGGTGTGTCCTCACTCACATGGTACAACTGACCTAAAACATACCCATGTGCATAAGTGTGAAGATGATAGATATTATTGACTGGCAACAGGGCCTAAAGTGATAAATTTATTTAATTATTTATTTTATTTTTTTAAAGTAAAATACTTTAGATTTATTTATTTTATTTTTTTATAACAAAATACTTTAGGACAACACTAACACACCCTACCTCTTCCTAACCTGTCTCCATATGATTGGTTTTGTCGGCAAAATACTGTTTCTGGTTTGATATCATAAGCAAAACATTGATTATTAACAATTATTTTTATACTGAGTTTCTTGGTATTTGTATTCAACCGTCCAAGTATTTTCTTTTTCAGAAAATTCTCATGCATTTCTTGATTTTCTGCAACTTTATTTGTCTGTATATTTTATAATTGGCTCCATGTGAATTACCAATTTATAAATTCTATAGTTTACTTCTCTTTGCAAAGTCCAACATTCTCTGCTCCTACTTAAATAATCTCTTAATATGTTATGCAAACAATTCAGTAGCTCCTGCACATGTGAGCCATTAAAATAATTGGTTCACTTTTAGTGAGCAATTATAAGTTTTGATGTGCATATGATGACCCAAAAGTTTGATTTTCAAATGTTCTTGTTGTTAAAGCTGGTTTTAAAGAAAAAAGAATTGTAAAGTATTTTCTGAAATAAATATCTTAAACCCTTCTTTCTTCGAATTAATTTAGTGGGTTATGTTAATTTTTTTTTTTTTAAAATATAATTTAGAAGACCAATTGATATATATTTGAATGGGTTGGAAGAAATTATGATATATGTTTGTTATACATTAATTATTATTTTTTTAAAGAAAAAAACTTATGTTGTTTCGTATATGATAATGCAGTCTTCAATACCAATAACAATCATTCAGTTGTTCAAACATACAACCTCACTACATACGAGCTATGTGATTATGACAATGCTCTAGAGAATGATACAATTGAATGGTCAACCACTGATCCATCAAACACTGCCACCTTTGGAGTTACAGTAGATGTTCCTCTACTAAAAGAAGGAATTACATACTTCTTCTCTGGAGATTATGATGGTGATCAATGCAAGAGCGGTATGCATTTCAATATTAATGTTACTCATGGAAAAGGGTTGCCTGAAAGCCTAAAAAGCCCGTCCGAGCAAGCGCCCGCGCCAAATAGTCCGGATGTCACCGGTGACGATTCGGCACCGGATACTATTGTGCCAGCCAATTTTGATCATCCACAAGATGTAAGTGATGATGATGATGCCGAGGACTCCGGATCAATTTCAGTATATTTGAATTTGTTGGATAGGAAATTGAATGGAGTTTTGCTTTTGTTTGGGGTTGTTTGCATGTTTAGATGAGTTAGTTTAATTTTATTGTTGGTGTGATATATTTTTTTCAAATACATAATTTCATTTCATTTTTTTAATAGTTTCTCGTGATACCTTTATATATCTTATTTAGAGAGATGAACTTATTGTATAATAGAGCATATACAAGTTGATAGGTGCATGTTTCCTTTGTTTATACAGAGGGCCTCCTTGTACACTGCATATATGTGATGATAATAATATATACATGGATTTCTTTCCTATACTTAGTGTTTGGACAGCCATAACTTAGAAGAATGTTTATTAGAGATATAAAACTATTTTTAGAGCCTTATCTAATGGTTTAAGTTTTTTTAATACAATTAATTTTTATTTATTCAATTTTTGTAATTAAATTTTTTGAAAATAAAACAATGTGAAAGAAATGAAATCATGCCATAAGTGTCATGATTTTACAAGAATTCAATTTGAATTCTTGAGCATGATATATCCCAAGTAATACCAAAATTGAATACACACACAACAACAATGTTAAATCTTTAACTTCCTGCTTTTTATAGGAAAAGATTGGTGTTGTTTTACAAATTTGAATTTAGTAAAAAAAGAAAATACAACAAAAACTTATTTGATAGATATTATAATAAAAGATTATCATAAAATTTTATATGTAGTTTCTTTTTTACTGAAAGTTTTATTTTATTTTATTTCATTTTAATTATTATATTTTATTTTATTTATAATTTAGTCATTTAGCCAATTAGAAATTGACATATCACATTTCTCTCTTTTAATTACTCTTATTCTATTGGCTATCTTGTGATGTTTCACCTTTTTATTTTTTAACATGACGAGAATATATATAGCTAAAATTAAATAATAAAAATAAAATAAACTAAAATTTTATAATCAAATGAACCTAAATATAAAATTTAATGATCATTTTGTATTATCATCATTACTTGATGAGAGAAATTAAGCTTGCATTGTATGAGAAATACTAAAGAAAACAAAAAAAAAACATCATATATAATTTTATTAAATGTATTTGTAGATCATATAATAAATAGTGTATATCTATAAATTTCCTTAATTATCGATTTAAAGTTAATATCAGAATTATTAAATAACCAATTTACTTTTTTCTTTGGGTGTAAATAATGTTATAAAAGTCCACAATCTTCTTTAACTCTTTAAAAATATTGCGAAAAGGATAACACAATATGTCATAAAAAATACATGAAAAATCATTCATTTATATACCATTTCACAGTTTCATATATTATTTATGTATTAATTAAGTGTTTCACAATTTCATATAAAATTCATGTATTAATTAAATAAACATATATGTCATGATTTACAATACATATAAATAAAAGTTAGAATAAATATTGTCAAAACTAAATGATTTTATCTAAAATCTTGGAGAAAATTAAATTCCTATTAATATTCTTTTTTCTTTAAGTATCGCATGAATTGAAAAAAAAAATCGAGTTTCTTATTATACAACATATTATTAAAATTAGGATTGCAACCCGAATAATCAAAATAATAGTTAGTTTTGATTTGAAGTTCTTTTCAATTGAAAATCAAACCATAAAAATTCTTAGTTCAATTAATTATAAAAATTTACACATTATTATCGTATTTTAGTTTAACAAAATTGGTAAATTTGGGGAAATGATATTTAAAATAGTTATATGAGCTTACAATTGCCCAAAGGTGTTATTGAATAGTAGTAGATTTGTACACACAATCATTTGCTTGCTAAATAAAAACTATTATTGAGACTTTTTTCTAATGCATTATCACATTAAATCATAACTATTATTAAAAAAATAATAAGTAAATAAGCATCTCCAAAACAAAAGTAACTAAGATCCATAACTATTACTATATGTGTCTTTTGTTTTTATTGTTAATAAGTATTAATAATAATTCATATAGTAATGTTATATATAATATACGAACTACTAATTTAATAATTATTTTATTTTTTATTATGTGAATAATAAATTATTAATTTATACATGTATAGTACGTTAATATTACAATTAAAATATATTGTGCAAATTTATTATTTTTATTTAGTCATTTATTAACTTAATTTAATAATATATAATATTCACAACTAATAATTCATTTAATATAATTCTAATTCTAAAAAGTCCAACTCTATTATAATTCTAAATCAACAATGGTTCTAACTTTAGTTTATAGTATTTTAATTATAACTTTTGATATTATATTAACTAATAAATTAGTTTTTTAATTGTATAATAATTTTTAATCTAAAAAATAATATATTAATTTTAACTTTATTTTAATTATATATTTAATCTAATTTTAATTTTTTAAATAAATTATCATATTTTTATTATTTTAAAATTATTTTATTTTTATTATATAAATAATAACGAGTTAAATTATTATAATTCATGTGCAACGCATAAAAGTAAAAAAACAGTTATCACTAAATAAGTCTCATTAAGAGTCTGTATTGGTTCGGCTAATCAATGCAGCTGGTGGCTCACAGTTGATAATTGGTAAAATTTTATTAGTAGTTGTTAATATGTTAAATGATAATTAAGAACATAACTTATTTTTAAATATATTTTATTTTGTAGTATTACTTTTAATGATAAAAATTAATAAAGAAACTTATAATAATTAAGAATATTATAATTAATTTTATTCAACTCAATTGTATTTATTTTTGAAAATTATTTTAATATTAAGGATTAAATTTTAAATTTTACTAATAAAAAAATTATGATATCAAATATCATAATTAGTTAACTATTAAGTATTATTTTAAAATAATAATCATTTATCGTGAATTACAAAAATTTATATGAGATTGATCGGTCCAAATTATGTATAGATATTTAAGAGTATTTTAAAGCTTTAATGATATATTTCTATATATAAAATGGTGAAAATATGTGTGTTTGCCTCACTTAAGTTTAATTGTCTATTTTCAGGAATATTAGCAAAAAGAGAAAAATATAGAGCTAAAAGAAGCTTAATGGGACATATTCGTGCCAATGTCCAAGATTAAGATGCATGGACTGCTAATTATAAGACCCAATGGATATTTTAGTCATTTTGTATAATTATTAGGATTTATATTAAGAGTTATTTATGGGATAGTATTTGGTGGAGATTAAGATACTTAAAGTCTTATCTATTAGATAGACTTATATTAATATACTCATCTCTAGAGAGATTTATTTAGAGGATGACTCTTCTCTATATAAATCTCTACAAAACCCTAAAGAGGAAGGAGGAAGAAGGAGGGGAGTTTTCTCCTACCTGCTCTCTACACCTGCCACTATTATTCTCTCCATAATTCTCTACAGTTTTTTATAAACACTTTAGTTTTAATTTTCATTATTCTTTGAGGATCTAAGGAGCTTTTCAAGAAGTGGAGACTGAGGCCAATCTTCTTCCTACTTGAAGAAATTCTGGATCTTGAGGGAGCTTTTTATTTTATTGTTTTATGTCTTTCTATTTAATACCATGATCATTGGATTAAATATGTTAGGCTAGTTTTCATAAGTGTTTAATTTAGTCTTTTTACTTTTGTATGAACATTGTTATTTATTTATTTAATGAATGATTTCTTTACCTTCATATCTTTATTAGTTTCAGTTATTATTGTTAGTTAACCATCATATTAATTTAGCAATAGTAATTGTTATGAAAATCATTAGGTTTAAAAGTATTAGAAACGTCATCTTTACTTTAATCTATGTTGGTATAAGAAATCTAAGTTGCATCATTAGCTCGAGTGATTTAGGGAAAAGGCACATTACCATCTCATTCATTAGATCTATGCTTAAAATAAAACAAGGAGATTACTAAGTAAATGGCTAGATTAAATACTATTTTTAGCATATAGTTTTAGATCATAAGCATTTACATTTGCATTGCATATTTATTTATTGTTTAGTTACTTTACTTTATGACTATTATCATCTCAAACATACGATTTAGAGTGTTTAGATTTACTTTTATTGTTTTGTGTTGATAATTAGTCTTTATAATAAGTGACCTCATAGTTTCTTGAGAGATCGACCTCGTGGTGAACTTACCCTTACTATAGGAACAGTTCATGCACTTACGAGTACTAAAAAAGACACATCAGAAATTTACTTAAAGTAAATTATTATTGATAAATTTAAATAATAATAATTTCTTTCAAATAAATAAAAAAATTAAATAGGCTATAAGTCGTTGTCGATAAGAAAAAAAACTATAAATAAATATGATATAATCAATAACTGATTGAAACTATATTTATTATCGGCTATTGATTGTTAGGTCTTACCAAACATATTTAATATAGTTGTCAAGTAGAAAATGACTAAGGGCCGCACAAAACTTCTAAATTAAACAACAACTAGAGGTTGCATGCACCATTTAATTACAACTGTGTTATTATATGATAATTCTTCATTGTCTTTATATTGGTGATTCACAATGTAATTGCGATGCCAATTTAATATATCAACTTATATATTTAAATTATTCAAATTTAAATAATAATAAAAGATAACACATCCAACGCACATAAACAAAAAGTATTACTTTCGTACCAAAAATATAGTCAACTTTTAATTTATGTATGGATTATAATTTTATTAAATTTATTAATAAAATTTTAAAACTAGAATATTAAATTTTTTAAAATAAAAAAAAATGAGAGTGGTACAAATTGAACATAAAAGTAAATTAATTTATTAAATAAATTATCAAACTAATTTTTATTTTAATTTATTTTAATCTTTTAGTATGTGAATAATAACGATTCAAATTATTATAATAGTTGCACATAAGAAAAATTTTTATAGTAATAAATAAATATTTTTATGATTTTTCTTAAAAATTAAAAATAAAAATAGAAAAATATTCTCAACAATGAAACATACCCTATAAATTATCAATTTTTATTTATTCTATGTTTGGATATAGGGAGGGAATTTAGCTTATAGATTTGGATTTGAACCAAATCTCGTATTCGGATATTCATCATGTAAATATATTTCGATTTCAATAATACTATATCATAACATATGAAGAATGGAATAAATAAATTTATTGAAAGGAACTTACAGTTTTTATTATTAATGTGGATCAATTAGTTTTTTTACTAATTAAATATAATTTAATAAAAAAGTAATAAATAGTAGTAATATATGAACAAAATTGATATAAAAATTATTCTAACAATGTTTAATTAATTTTTATTATTATAAAACTAATACTTATAAATAAAATTGATATTATTATCTTTCTAGGATTAGAAATATTATATAATTAAAAAACTAACTTATTAGTTAATAAGATGTTAAAATATAATTTAAAATGTTATTTTTAAAATTAGAATCACTATCTAATTGATTTTAAAAAAAAAAGTCAATGTCTAATTAGAAAATTAATATTATTTTATAAGATTGGAATTATTATTTAATTAAAAATATAAGTTGTTGATCTATAAATTTATAAAAAAAATTATAAAATTACATAAAAATTTAAATTTAAAAATTTTATATATTAAAAATAATAACAAATGTCAAAAAATTTATATTTTAAAATTAATATATAAATATATCGACATAAATAAAAATATGCTAAAACAAAAACAGAATTTGAAATCACATGCATCATATTAGATGGGTTAAATCAGCTATAAAATTAACTCAAATCTTATCTTTTTCCGTTCAAATCTAAATTTCATCTAACACTTTCATTAGGGATATACTTCTCTCTATTATTCTTGTACCTTCACAAAATTCATATAAAATCAAAATTAAGTATATTTACTAATTAAATATATATAAAATGCAAATAAAGGATAAATTTTATAATTTATAACCTAAATGATATTTAAAAATATATATATATTGCATGAAACCAAATCCTTCCTTTCTCAAACTAAATCTGAATCTTTTCCTCTTCCCCAATCCAATTTCTCTCTCTTCTTTCTCAATCCAATCCTCATTTAAATGATCTCTATTTCTTCTTACTCTCTATCTCTATTAATTCTTTCTTACATTTAATCTATATGATATTGATTTCTATTTTATTCTTTTTTAAAATTTATTCTTAATGCAGTCATCATATATTCTCATTATTATAGAAATATTATTGTGTAAGAAAATCACCCAAAAAATATTTAATTTCCATGGATATCACATAGTGACTATCCCTACTTATAGATTATTAAGTATAAACAACTTGAAGCTTTCTTGTTAAGAGAGGTTACCACATACCTTATATATAAATAGTACAAGTAAACAAATAAAATAAAATAAAAAACACAATCACATTTTTTTATTAACATTAAACAAACTTTTATTTATAATTACAAAGTATTACAAGGCCATAATACATGCAACATAAACAGTGGATTATTGAAAGCAACATTAGACAATACAAGCATCTATAACTCTCTTTGGTGGCCAAGAAATCCACATTATTGGAGGATTTCTTTTTCTTTTTTCTTTGGAGTTCTTAGTTAGAAGACCAGACAAGAGTGTCACTTCTGATAAAGTGGCAAACAGTTCCTTCTCCCGGTTTGATTTTGAGCATCAAAAAGGCTAAGTGCCCGGGGTTCCAATTTGAAGTGTCTGAGTGGCAAACTACTACTGCTTTAGCTTTTGTTCCATCAGCACCTACCAGTGGAGCTGTATATACCTTGGTGGCACTAATGGAATGGCAATAGTATAGAGCATATGGGTATTTCTGTTTGTGGCAT